>NW_024427617.1:0-164090 GCF_017562075.2 Anopheles merus | reverse complement strand
TTTACGTGACAAAATGATACGCGCGAGGTTAATAGGCGAAAAAGACTTAACGTTCGAGAAAGCAAAGCAATTCGCATTCTCGATGGAAACAGTCAACGACGGTGTCGAAATTTTAGCCCAACGGGCTCAGTCAGTAAACTTTATGGATCGATATCCAGCGCCAAGAAGCAAGCGGTATTGTTTCCGATGCGGCAGTTCCTCGCCTTAGCGATAAATGCGAATACCAAATGAAGTGTGTGCGTTATGTAAGAAGGTCGGTCATTTACAACGCGTGTGTTTCAAAATGGGGAAAGCACATGGGAGTGAACAATAAGAAACGAGTGAGTAGGACAGCAAATCTCGTGGAGCAATGCGAAGATAGTGACAGTCAGGATACAGAGAGGATCAAATCCATAAACCAGATATTTTCCAAGTAGAAAATGTGAAAGATAGCAAAAAAAGTTTTGTGAACTACAAATTGGAAATCACCAATTAAGTCGAGTTAGCCAGGGTTCACCAGTTACTCTAATTAACGAACACGACAAAGAGAAATATCTTAAAATGTCAAGCTCGTAACAAACGGACGTAGAACTGAGAGTTATTGCGGTGGGAAAATTTCTGTCGCAGGAATGGCTGAAGTGAAAATCAAGACAAAAGAAGGAATAAAGAAACTACGATTGTTCATAGTTGGGGGCAATAGGCAACCATTGTTGGGCGCGAATGGATGGGAGAGCCTTAACAATTACGATTGGATAAAATCTTGCATGGTAACAGTACACAGTGGATAAATTATTGAATCATCGAATACCCAAATGGTTTAAAAGCAATATTAGACGAATTTCCTGCAGTATTTTTTACAATAGGGAAAAATAGAAGGTTGTCAAAGCATCTTTGCATTTGAAAATGGGTCAACCCAACGTTTCTTAAAGCGCGGCCTCTTCCATTTTCTATTCGAGATACAGTGGAAGAGGAATTAAAGACATTGTGGATAACGGCATACTAGTTTAGTAGAGAGAAGCGAATGGGCGACCCCAATAGTACCAGTTAGGAAAACGGGTAACAAAGTAAGACTGTGCGGAGATTAAACTAACAATTAACAAAGGGCTATTAATTGATGATTTCCCTCTGCCCACCATCGATGAACTTTTTGCAAACATGAGTGAAGGAAAAAAATCCTCAAAGCTCGATTTAGCCCAAGCATACTTACAAATGGAAAGGGAGAAAGATCAACACCTACTAACGCTGAATACGCACATGGGACTTTATCAACCCACTAGGCTTATGTATGGGTAGCCTCTGCCCCAGCCATATTTCAAAGAGAAATAACTTCAATTCTACAAGGTATACCAGGAGTAACAGTATTCTTAGATGACGTTAAAATAACAGCCCCTAATGATACGGAACATTTACAAAGATTACGAGAAGTACTAAAACGGTTTAATGATCACAATATGCGAGTAAACTTAAAGAAATGCGAATTCTTAGAAGATAAGATTGAATACTGCGGCTACATGATAGACAAGAAAGGAATCCATAAATTACAAGGCAAAATAGATGCGATAGAAAATATGCCAAGACCAGAAAACAAAGAGCAAGTACGCGCACTGTTAGGTTTGGTAAATTATTATGGAAGATTCATGAAAAACCTTAGCACACACATGTACCCAATCAACAATTTACTTAAAGATGAGGTTGCTTTTGAATGGTCTCCAGACTGTGAGAAAGCTTTCGCATGGATGAAAGCAGAAATGCAATCGAAACAAGCGCTTACACATTACGATACAAAATTACCATTATATTAGCCACGGATGCATTGCCTTACGGGCGTGGGGGCAGTATTAAGTCACGTTTACGCAGATGGAAGCGAAAAACCAATACAATATGCGTCGCAAACCCTTACAAAGACTCAGCAAAGATATACACAGATCGACATAGAAGCGTACGCCGTAGTTTTTGGCATAAAAAAGTTTTTCAAATATCTATACGGTCGAAAATTCATACTAGTAACAGAAACAAGCCATTGACACAGATTTGGTCCCCACAAAAAGGGCTTCCGACACTCTCAGCTATGCGCATGCAACACTACGCAGTATTTTTAGAATCATTTAACTTTGAAATCCGATATAGAAACTCAAAAGACCACGGAAATGCGGATGGCATATCTCACTTGCCGTTAAAGGGCGAACCCATATGCGAGGCAGACGAGATCGATGTCTTACAAATCAATCAGACTGAATCACTACCAGTACAGGCAAAGAAGTTGCAAAATATACATTGAAAGACACTACAGTGCAAGAACTAGTAAGGGCATTGAGGACAGGCCGGACAGTAGAGGGTCGATTTAGATTCGGAATAGATCAAACCGAATTCAGCTTGCAAAACGATTGTTTAATGCGCGGAATTAGAGTTTACATCCCAATACTTTTGCGTAAAAAATATTAAAGGAGCTACACATGGGTCATTTCGGAATCTCACGAATGAAATCCTTAGCTAGGACATACTGTTGGTGGGACTCTATAGATCGTGACATAGAAGAAACAGCGCGTGACTGTATGCACTGTGCGAAAGTTAGAAAAAAAACCCAAAAGGTGCAAGGATATAGCGGAACAACCAGTGGAACCGTTTCAACGCATACACATAGACTTTGCAGGGCCATTTTTGGGACTTAATTTCCTAATAATTATAGATGCAGGAACAAAGTGGCCGGAAGTAAAAATAATATCAGACACGACAACAGAAACCACGATAGAAAAATTAAGAGAATTCTTTGCTACATTTGGGTTACCAGCCATACTAGTGTCAGACAGAGGTACCAATTTACATCAGAAAGTTTTCAAACGTTCCTAAAGAAAACGGAATTTTACACAGAATGGGTGCTCCATACCATCCGGCAACAAACGGTCAGGCAGAGAGGTTTGTTCAAACATTTAAACAGAAGTTGAAAGCGCTATCATGCTCTAGACCCGAGGTACACCTACATTCACAAAATATATTTATGGGCATATCGTAGGACGGCACATCCCAGTACCGGGAAAAGCCCTGCTATGGCCGTTTTTGGAAGGCAATTAAAATCAAAATTGGACCTAACGATTCCCGGATCCGAAAAACATACATCAGATAAAGAGAGAGAAAGAACAGTTAGATCATTTGATGTGGGTGATAGGGTATCAGCCCGTGATTTTATGTCCAATAATGAGAAGTGGAGGTTTGGAAAAATATTAGAGAAAATAGGCACACTCCATTACAAAGTACAATTAGACGACGGAAGGGTATGGAAACGACATATAGATCAGTTGAGCCCCGGACCAGGAATGCAGTGGGAGGAGAGTAATCTTAACTCACAGCAAAGAATACCTTTCGATATGTACCCTCCAATAACAGAAAACAATATACCCAAAACATCAGCACAACGAACCAACGAACAAGAGACACCCCTAAACGAGAATCCAACAGATAGCGCAGAATATTTACGTAGATCAACAAGAGTAAGGAAAGCGCCTCAAAGGCTAAATCTATAATTTCCTTAGGGGAGGAGAGTTGTTATATCCATTATTGTAGATTTAAAATTAGATTATAGATTAGATTAGATTAGACTAGATTATAGCATATTATAGCATGTAACTGTACGGAGAGAAATGAGAAATAAAACCCGGCACTTCTCGTTGAGCCTTGCAAGTGAATGGATGGTGTGATTATAACATGAATGATTTTTAACGCGGAGCCGCAGGCCCAGTGAACCGTTCGAAGATCTTTGTTATCGTCGGAGGTCGGTTGGGCTCGTTTAGCAGGTCCTAAGCAATAGGGTTTTCCGAAATCTTCACCTTGTTTACCGCATAATGAACACAACACACAGAGGGGCGAGAGTGGTGGTCGAGTCGAGCGATAGTTATGTATGGTGCGGTGTGACCAGTCAAGGGCGGTAAATAGTCCAATGTCAACAATGATGACGCAAACTGGCTTGATTGATCATTTCATGATACTGTGTCATGATGATTCATCATTGTTACTGATGCGTCTACTATGACGCCAAATCTATCTGTTGGAACCTCGCACCAAAGGTATCCAACTACCTGTCATAAACGGGACATTTAAAACAAGCGTAGGCGTGAAACGATCAAGACACGAAGCGTAACCGAAGAAAGGGGTTTAAAAAGGCCGCAAAAGAGGAACGAGGCTCTTTTCTAAACCAACCGCGGAAAACCGACAAATTTTTTGGCGTGTAATAGTACAATAAATCATTTTTGGCAAGAAATTTAATCCGCCTTGGTTTTAGTTCCCAACATTCCAAAAAATTTGGTTCGATAAATCCAAACACATTTTGGTTCGATAAATCCAAAATAAATTGGATTTGGAAATTCGTCAAACGATTTCGTGTACGGCATTCCTCGTTCGTCGTGTAGTTTCGCGAGTGGAATAAATAAATCACGCGCGGTGTGTATCGAAGTGCCTGTGACCGAAAAGTGCAAGTGCAATGGAGCAGCAGCAATCGCGTGTTATGCCAAGGGCAGAGCCGGCTACCACAGGGACTGTCCAAGGGACAGAACGTGTCAACGTTTACACTAGCCCGCGGAGCATCGTCCACCCCAGGAGCATTGCGCGAGACTTTCTCCCCGTCGGAAGGTTCCACCGTGGAATATGTGTACGAGTGGGCAGCAAGTAAGGCGGAAAAATTGCAGCAGTACCAGCCAACCTCGTCAGAAGATGACGCCCGGAGGCGCGTTCCTCAAGAAGGAAGTGAGACCCCTCAACAATGAGCATCGAGTAAGACAGGTGAGGCAAGTGGTAACGGTCCGGCAAATCCAGATCGCGACGAGGAGAGAGACGCTATCAGCGTCCGAAAGTGCACGATGGGTAAGTGATGAGCGGCATAGACGGCGTATTGTGCTTGAACGCGAACTACTAAAGCTCGATATCGCGGAAGCGCAAACTGGCGAGACAGCCATCGCGCAGCCCTCGAACACTCTGGGACGAAAAGATAAAGAATTTCAAGAGTGGGTCCGCGACATGGAGAGTTCCATGCGCCAGCCCATTCACGACAAGGATGGCCCTTCGCGGGGTCAACATCCTGTGGTTCAACACCCTGACGCGAGGATCACACGCACACTAAATCCCCGCACGATGCAATATGGCCACGGCATGTACGCAACACAACAGGATGCAGGGTACGCGACACACATGCAGCATGCAGGATACGCGACGCATCCGCGAGACATTGCATTGTACGAGACACAACCGAATGCGACACAGTACGGGTACACTCCGCATCAAGCGTACGCGAACCGCCCGGAAAACTCATTGCACTTTGGGAATACGGAGCACTTGGGTCACACAACACTGCACAACACACGACCACAGATACACGGCACTTTCTTAAGCCAGAGCCAGATAGCAGCACGCCAACCTGTACCTCGAGATTTGCCACCCTTCTCTGGGAATGTGGATGATTGGGCGGTTTTTATCACCGCGTATGAACGCACTACCGCTGCTTGTGGCTATACGGATGATGAGAACGTAATCAGGCTGCAACACGCGTTAAAAGGGCCCGCGTTGGAGGCGGTTGGACACCTCTTATCCTTCCCGGACGGGTTGAACGAAGCGATCGAGACCCTCAAGTCTCGCTACGGAAGGCTCGACTTGATTGTTGAGTCCGTCATACGGAAAATAAGGTGTATAGCTGCTCCCAAGACGAACGATTTGCCCAGCTTGGTGGAGTTTGGGTTCGCTGTGAAACGTTTGCTCGAAGCAGTTAGGGCGTCGGGGCTGCATGCCTATATGTACGACGTAACGTTGTTGAAGGAACTTGTGAAGAAGCTGCCACCAGTCATCTGTATCGATTGGGCGAGGACCACAAGAAGGATGCGTGAGGTAACGTTGATGGAGTTTGGACGGTGGATTGGTGAGCTGGTGAGCGATTTGTGCCGTGTCATTCATATGACGCCCGTCCTGGGGGGACACGATACGGCACCTCGACATCCTGACCCGCTCCCAAAACGACAGCAGTTCCAACCCAACCGTTCCAGAATCGTCGAAGTCCGCCCTCTCGACCAATCCAGATGGAATCGAACGGCACGGGGCGAGCACATCCGGCCTACTGCAACGTGACAGTCCTGCAAGAGATGAACGTTAGTGACCCGACGCCACAGACCGACATACCTGTGTCGATGCCAGCCTGCGTCGACTGCGGTGAGAGCTGCGGATCGCTGTCACAGTGCGAGAAGTTCCTGGGAACTACCGTAGCTGCAAGGAGAGCATTTGTGAACGAGCGAAGGATGTGCAGGAAATGCCTCGGTTACCACGCTGGCAAATGCCGTGCACCACCGTGTGGAGTAGATGGATGCGGCGTTCAACATCACGAGCTGTTGCACGCGGAGGACACATCATCCGGTATCAGCCGCCACCAGGATCAACAGACTGGGCCAACAGGTACAACACCGGGGTCTTTTGCTAACGTTCTAACCCATGCAGGAACAAATGATGGGGCGATCCTCAAATACGTGCCGGTGTCTCTTCATGGACCACCTGGACGTGTAGATACGTACGCCTTTCTTGATGATGGGTCTACATCGATACTCATGGATGAAGGACTGAGGGACGAGCTTGGTCTATCTGGCACACCTCATCCGCTGAGTCTAAAATGGACGGGAGGAGTGACCAGAGAAGAGGATGATTCGGAGAGGCTGCAAATATGTCTGAGCGGCTACGACGAGTCACCGACGGATGAATTGACACACGTGCACACCGTGAAACAACTCGCGCTACCAGCACAGTCAGTCGACGTGGTTCAACTGGCCGCCAAGTACCCCCACCTGAGGGGACTACCTGTGAGGCCATATTCGCGGGCTATGCCTCGCATACTCATCGGAGCAGATAACTGCCATTTGGGACAACCGTTGAAGACTGTGGGAAAACACGGTGAACCGGTCGCTTGGAACACCAGCTTGGGTTGGGTCATTTACGGTCCTTGCGTTGGTGGAGACGATCAACATGCCACCTCCATGAAGACATCCTCCTGCAGTAGGCAACGGACCACCACGCCGAAAGCTGGACAACAGTGGGACACCGAGCGACAAAGCACTCGACCGAAGATCGATCTTTCCGTCGACCGGGAACGCCTTGCAAGGCTGCGGTGCCGCAGCGGTATGTATATCTAAAAAGAAATAACGTTTTTAATCCCGTTGTAGACGACCGAGCTGACGGAAAGGTAAAGGTACACTTAGCTGAAGAACGCGGCGGAAGAGTGGGCAACAATGCTTCGACCGATCGTCGGTTCTATCCGGTGACAAAATGGTCCGATCCTTCCGTGATACACGAGAAACCGCAAGACGAGGCGGCCGTGGAGCGATTTAGAAAACCAGTATATAAGTGTAGCTTCTATCCGTTGGGGGGACCACCGCATAGCAACTGCGAGGAAACTGCCAAACACTCTGCTAGGAAGGGCCGTAAAACGATCCACCGTCTCGGCAATCGTGTGCACATATGTCCGGTGCACAAGTTACAGGCTTGTAATAACTTACGCAATGATTTAGGCACAGGGAAGTAATTGTTCGGAAAACAGCACGGGATCACGGCATACCACGAGGTAGTTTGCAATAAGGAGACAGAATGTAAACAAATGCACGCGTTTTATGACAGGTCACACAAGGAAGTGAAGCCACAGCTAAAATGGCGCAAGGTGATTAAAGGCAAATCAGATAAGCTGTGGTACACTTGGGGGATAATGTTGGAACCTCGCACCAAACTACCTGTCAGAAACGGGACATTTAAAACAAGCGTAGGCGTGAAACGATCAAGACACGAAGCGTAACCGAAGAAAGGGGTTTAAAAAGGCCGCAAAAACAGGAACGAGTCTCTTTTCTAAACCAACCGCGGAAAACCGACAAATTTTTTGGCGCGTAATAGTACAATAAATCGTTTTTGGCAAGAAATTAATCCGCCTTGATTTTAGTTCCCAACACTATCGGAGCCACGTATATTTTAGGACAAATTTCGAGAAACAATGACCTTACCAATGAAATTCTTTGAATCATTTGTACATTTCTCTTTTCACTCTGTGCAAAAGTAAAATCTTTCTTTGTAATGTGAAATTATAATGGTCAATCGCATTTCAATGACAGCAAATCGTAGCAGGCTACTTGTGGATTTGCTCCTGGTGACGATATTTTTTCATAATTCCATCGTAGTTCACATTGATTTTAATGCAACAGAGCGATTCACTTCATTCTTCAGCTGATTGTCGAATAAAGCAGTTGAGTTTTGGTAGTGTGACGGTGATGAAAATTTCCTAAAACTTGAACAATACTGTACACTGTTTTGTAAGATAGCCTGACAGGAACAGGGCACATATTTTCTGTGATCGAAGCTTGTGGAAGCCGGTTTGAGCATAATCACAAGTAAGTAGGACTACCTCGCGTCTACCTTTACCGTTTTATACTTAGAAAAGTTATAAATCTTACCAAAGATTTCACTGATTTTCGAACGCATTGTACTAAGATTCGCAAAGCATATTTGTGTCATTTTCTTTGCACTATCAAGCATATTCGATTATTTTAATCGAAGCGTCTTGATCTAAAGCTGAAAATGTTTCCGGGATTCGTTTACTTAAGAGCAATTAATCTAGTTAAGAAAGGCGATTTAGAGTTGTAATTTGAGAGAGACTGTGGACCGATTGTAAAATCAACCGCCTTTTAAATTATCTTTATGCTTATATAGTGAAATCTAAGCCTCTAAGGTTAACCTCTAAAGACTTACAGCTTAGAGAGGCGTTTATCTTAGCGGACTCAAATCATCGTAGGTATTGCTCCTGAGACAAACCTGCCATGGGTAAAATTCCCTGTACTGAAATTTGGCTTTCGACTAACACCAAACAAAATATTTCTGAAAATTGCCTTGGAAACAGTACACTTACAGAAAGAACAAAAGCAAGGGCAGCTGAGGTCAAGCTTTAATCAATTCAAGCTTTATTTATAACAAAGATGGTGTGAAATTTGTGACACATTTGGCAACCAGATGTTTGTCAAATGTGAGCTTTCATTTGGTTTTCCGGGTTTGGTTTTTTTACACGGGTTTCTTAAATTATACCTAGCGTGCCTGTGTTTTATCAACTATCCGTGCATTGTGAATGCGGCAAACGTTTCCTGTTTATGCCTAGGTTTTGCGGAAGTTTTATTGTTTATATGTGGCACGTTTTCCTTATTTATGTTCTGGGGTAAACACAAGAACGTTTACGCTTCTGGTGTTTAACGTTTCTTTCCTGGCTGCTGGATATGCGCTTACGCTTCTGGTGGTTAACGTCTTTTTACCTGGCTTTTGACAATGCTAAGTTAGATGTGACCTACTGTTAGCAGTAAATCTGCTACACAGTATTCAATAGTGAACGCTTTTTAGTTGAACGCTGTATAGTTGGCTGAAAGTTCATTAAAGAAGCATGCGTTTGTATAGAAAATCCGATATTTGAAAAAATCATAAAAAAAACTTATTAGCCGCGTTTCGACGAAACGATTTCTGCTTGCAAACTCCTGTTAAAATCACCGTTTCCCATGCAATGGAAAATCAAACAGAGCTGGGCAATCTTATTCATGCATTTTTGTCGATGGCAAGAATTTACTGTAATCTTTTAATAGGTGCAAAGAAAACTGTGTATTTGTAAACTTTTTTTTGGATGGCACTTGAGGAAATTCTTTTAAAAGTTTTAGTGATTTTCGTATTGTCATTGTGTCAACTGTTATGATGTTTGGTTAGAATTGTCTTGTAACTACTAACTTTTAGATATTTTGTTGATTTAAAATTGTGTATTTTAGTTATACAGATCTTGTCATGCGGATTCAAATGCTTTAAACTTGTTTGTAGTAAGATTTATCGTTTGTTTAAAAACATGTGTTGATGTGTTAACCAGAATCGTGTCATGGAAACGCAAAACTATTCGCGTTTCTTTTTTGATGTGGAAGGGGAAAGATTCGCCATTAAACGATCTTTCCGTGAAGAGTTATATTGCCTGTTGAAAAAAAAATCATTTTGGCAAAAAACTTGCCAACTAAAAAGCACATAGGGTAACTGTACCAGTTGGGCAGGTTAATTCAGCAGCAGCTCGTACACTTACAGTTTTTATTATTTTTCATGAAAGTGACATTATTTGGAACGATAAACTATCGTATTATGTTCTGCTATTTTTTATTTTCCAATTTAAATGTATTTTTTAGAGATATTCGTGAAAATGCAAACACTGTTTTTGTTATTATTTTCGGCAGGCTGTGCTCCTATTTTCGGCAACGCGAATATGGGTCAGAAAACGTTTTAATTAATGCCAATAGGTAGACAAAAATGTTAAAACAGTTTTACACTTTCACTTTCCTAAGATTGGTGTTGAAAATTGCTTAAATTATTAATTTTATGTTGCCCATTTTGGGCATTTTGCCGCCAATTTTTACAGTCACTTTGATGTAGGCTACAAACAAAGTAGGAATTCGAGAAATGAGACTGCCTGACTGACGGCTATAGAGTACGGTTCCGACTGTCTCACAAATTATGTTTTTCTCTCAAGTCATTGGATTATGCATAGTGAAATTGGTGATATTTGATACAAGAAATGTGGTTTATGTGTCGACATGCGCATTGTAGTGTTCTTCTTGTCAACTTTTTAATGATTATTCAGCAAAATCAAAAGTATGTTATTGTTTCATGTTTCGGCAGGAGCCCACAGCATTGATCTGTCAAAAATCAACATTCCCTGTTTACCTATACCTACAGTCAGTCCAAAAAGTATTCGTCTAGCTGAATATTTTGCAGAAAAAGGCGAATTATGGCCGCAATAGGCATGGGGTGGTAAAAGTAATCATGGGGTTTGAGAAAGGGACCATCAATACACACGTTTTGCTAAAAAATAAGCATTTAAATAGTACTATATCAACCAAAATACATAAAAAACTAAAAAAAAAGTCGTTTGATGGGCGCGCAAAAAGTATTCATCCATCAGACTTTTGGCGTAATATGCGTAAGAAAACAAAGGTTGTGGAATCAAAAAATGTCCTGATTTGTTTCTTATTGCATTTATGACTATTGGTGACTACTTGCACAACGCAAGAACTCATTTGAACCTTTAAAAAGGCGTATTTTTGATCCACTCATCCTACAAGACTTTTCCAATTATTCTCTGGTGCAAATATTGCATTTCCGGACTACGTGGCCAAGTTCCATTGAAAAAAATGGCAAATGACATCACATTGAGAGTCTATTAAATCATTTTCATCAGTTTGTTTTCAGCTGGTTTGGCGTTTCGAGCAAATGACAATGCTCTGTATGTTTTCCAGCTCGACTGTTCTTAATACATGTGATACATTTTAAGTAAAATTTCTCAGAACTGGGACTCAAAGTACTTAAAAACTGCATGAATATGTTTCCCCATCTCGTCTCCAATCATTTTGAATCATTTTTCTAGCTCACCTTACCTCACTGAGCCCTAGTATCATGACTCCATGTTGCTACCGATACACGAGATTTTGATGTTGCATCTTAGTAGACTGTTTTCGCTATGGTAGACGTCAGCCGTATGACCTTTTCGATTTAAACATGTTTTAATATGTTAGTAGAGCCTAATTTGAAACAAATTCCTGAATTATTTGATGCACCTTAACAGATTTGGCCACTTTCTGTGTATGATATTATTCAAACAAAACATGTTTGAAACAACTCACTCATTCAAGCTATTACATGACCAGCTACGATGAAATGCAGCATGACCCATCAACCAAACGTGACCCATCTATTCTCCTGACCTTATTGGCCATCACAAAATGCACTGATTCTTTCGTAAAATTTGATTTTTGGACATTAAACCGATTCTTTCATTAGATTAACCGTCAAGGATGGCTACTAACATGGCAGTTTGTCACACAATTAGTGTCAGAAAAATGGCCAAACTCTGATCAAATAAAGGAACGAGGCCTCCCACACATTTTGTAACCTTCAAAAATGGGTAGGATAGGTTATGCATAAGTTAAAGATACGATTTGCGCCTTCATGCTTCAATTCATTAACTTCCCCGCCTTTAGTGCCTCTCTGACCGCTTGAAGTGCAATTGAAACAACAGAAATGTATTAATTTAGAAGGAAGTCATCAGTAGATTGATAATAATACATTTAATTCACTTCTACGTAGTGTTTGTCCAGCGAAATAATTAAAAAGCTAGATGGACGAATACTTTTTGCGCGCCCATCAAACGACTTTTTTTAGTTTTTTATGTATTTTGGGTTGATACAGTAACTATTTAAATGCTTGTTTTTAGCAAAACGTTGTGTATTGATGGTCCCTTTATCAAACCTCATCATTACTTTATCTCCCTATACGCATTGCTGCCATAATTCGCCTTTTTCTTAAAATATCAGCTAGACGAATACTTTTTGGACTGACCGTATGTATACTTTACCTTGCTTGAATAAAAAAAAAGAGTCAACATGTTCGTTCCCGACATCAAACCCCTAGTGCAGTGGTTTTAAACCGTTGAAAACCGCTGCCCTAGTGGAAAGTGGATGGTGATTCGATATGATACGATGATAGCGATTTCGATGTGAAATATTACTCTTTGGTGGATTCTGATATTCTGTAACAAATATCAAACAAATCCATAAACTGTGCATTTAGCTATTACGTCGTTAAAAATGTCTTCTCGTTTTGATTTATGTAAAATATGGAGTATTGGCACTTGTAATTGGTGCCTACTTGGATCTCCAGGGTGGCCACTCAACCGGAAAACCGGGAAAACCGGGAAATTAGCCGGGAATTTTATTTTTCCGGGGAAAAAACCGGGAAAACCGGGAAATTATCACAAACTTTGTCATCATCACTGTTTACCATCGTACTAACTTTACTAATCGATGAGGAACGTTTATGCGTTTATTTTTTCCAGTGTCCTCTTCGATCGTTTGTCTGGCTGCCCGGTTGGAAATCATGGAGGAGCGGATTGGTCATTGGAGCGGGAGGTGAAATTAAGTAACCTAAAGCTATCCCGAATAGAAGAAAAGTTGAAAGAGCAGACACGGCAATTGTCGATGTTGATCGACCAAAAGTGTTGAACGAGCCACAAAAACAGGAGCAGTGCCGCAGCCGATAGAGGAAACAGAAAGGATAAGGATGACGAGCAAATCCCGGTTCTGCCCATAAGACCGTAACAGACCTAATATTTGAACCGTAGATGTGCCATAAATGAAGCGTTTTTACAGCAAATGGTAAGAGTAAACGTGGGTAATGACCATAACCGGAGGAGTTAACCGATTTGTATCTTTCAGGCGGAAAAATTACAACAGATTGTGTTCGCATCGGAAAAGAGAAACCGGAACGCCAGAGGAGTGATGGAGACGCTCGTCACGTACGACGTTCTATGCCATTTAATTGGACTGGAAGAAATGCCAAATTACCGTACGTATTTAAGCACATGTCGTCCTCTCCTCTCTCTCTCTCTCTCTCTCTCTCCTTCTTTTCGCTCGCAAAATCCAATCTAATCTAAATATTCTTTCTTTTCGCTCTCTTTCTCTTCAGAGTAACCACAACCAGAACAGGTTTGCAAACCTGCATGGCATTATCGCTCTGCTAGTCAAAGCCCTCAGTTTTGGGCTTAATGCAGAGCAGACGGAGCAGGAGCGATCATCCTTATCAACAGTGTTCGCAATGCCGTGAAACATTCATCGCAACAAAAGCGATCTGCCAGACACGAAATGAATGAAAGCTCCTGTAGGGGGGTGGACGTCGTACGTGACGAGCGTCTCCATCACTCGGCTCACGTTCCGGGCTCTCGTTTGCGATGCGACCACCTCCTGTTGTAAGTCTTGACGCTGCCTCATGCCATGATGTTCCTGCTCGTCTTCCTGATCCTCATCTGTTTCCTCTATCGCGTTGTGCTCTCTTCGCTGCTCAGCTGCGGCACATGCTCCTGAACCTCATCTTCATTCGCCGAATGCCGTTCCGCATCGGGTTGTCGAGCAGCTACTGTTTGTTCGATTAACATCGACAATAGCCGTGTCTGCTCGTCCTATTTTTGCTCCATTCTGGATAGCCGCGGGTGAGACAATCTGCTCGCCCGATAGCCCTATTGCAACCTTGCACCTCGGTACACACTTAGCACGCGGTATGGTGAGCGTGACCGAACCCTCGACCCCTCAGCTTCAATCAGCGATAGCCTAACTAACTAGGCGATTTCAGGGTTCCGGGCTGTTCAGACAAGATGATCCAGAAGCAAAGAAGATGATAAATTTGTAAAAATAATATGATCTAGGGGTAACGCGGTTCCTTTCTAGCGATTGCTTGAGTATTTTTGATTAACTTACAAGTTATTACGGAAGAGAAAGAGATAGAGAGAGAGAAAGATAGAGAGAGAGATAGAGAGATAGAGAGAGAGAGAGAGAGAGAGAGAGAGAGAGAGAGAGAGAGAGGGGTGGGGGGATAGAGAAAGAGCGCAGGCTATACCAAAGCCTCATCAGCTGAACGCATTCTATTCCGCAACCCCATGTGCATCAAAGCTGTGACAACTGTATCGTTTCGTTCGGTTCTGGAATATTCGTGCGTAGTCTGGAGCCCAACTACCGCTTCTTCAATTGCTCGACTTGAGCGATTCAACGTAAGCTCACGAGATATGCCCTACGCCTACTTCCCTGGCAGGATCGCAATAATCTTCCTCCGTATGCTGCGCGGTGCCGTCTTCTAGGCCTTGAACCTCTTTCGGTTAGAAGACGCAATGCACAGTGTTCTTTCATCGCTGGATTGCTAAATGGCTCTATCGACTCATCGCCTTTGTTGCATCGAGTCGATATATATGCACCATCCCGAACACTAGGTCTAGAGAAACTCTACGGCTCGCTCAACCCCGTTCCAGTGCTGGTCGGTCAGACCCTATGTTCCGCATGTCGGCTGTCTTCAACACTGTCTCGGATTGCTTCGACTTCGACATCTCAACTCAGTGCCTCAAGGAACGTCTCCGGCTTTTGCCGGGGCCGCAGTGAATTGCGATGCAAATCTTGTTTTTGCTATGTATTTTTTTATTGAACTGTTACATCTTAATTAGGCCATACGGCCGTTGAAGATTAATAAATAATAATAATAATAATAATAAGTTAATCGTACAAATAAATCTTGATCGTGAACAAACCAATGCCAATATCAAACAGCGTTAATACTGCTTCAAACATATCACAACTACTCTAAACCTATTATTGGTATCCTTTCCGTTTTAAAATGGTAGGTTGAAATTTCAGCCTGTCAGCTGTTTGCATTGTATAGCAGTTTTCGAGCAGCTATCTAAGTGCGTATAATGTACAGGTGGGCTTATCCAAGGTGTATGAATTTAGAGACAGATTTTTATCGCTTCTGTTTCTGAATGAAGATTTTAAGAGTGTTTTGAGTATTCGTCAAGTCTCCAGAAAGCTTGTTTGAACAAAAGTTTTCACCCATCCTGTCAAAAAGTGATATTAAAATTTGGTGGTGTTTATATTTATCCCAAGGTGCATTCAAGAGATCCGGTGATGGAATCCAGAATAGAAGTATATGCAGTCCAGGTGTTCTCATAGCATGTTTTTATAAACAAATTTGAATATCACTTTTTGACAGTGTTGCCACGGTTGTAGCATCTATTTATTTGAGTAGGTTTTAGACCTTCTTAGAACTGGCGCTCGCGTATTAAAATTTTCGCCGCACAGTTTAAAAATTGGTCTGTTTTCTCTCGCTTGACTTTTGCTACTACTTCCTCGATGGCGGCTATTCTTCGTCAGCTGATCCGTCTTGACCCCGCTTGACCCTGTTTTGTGACCGCTGCCGAACTTGTTTCTAATTGGCCCTATTTTTGGATCAGTTTGTTGTCTCGCCTTAAGGGTTTATCTTTCATCCTTTTTCTCCTTTCCTAGCGCATCTGGTGTTATTTGCTATAGCTATTCGAGCTGTCCGCTGACAGCTCGTTGTTTTGATATTGTTTGGTGCATCTAATATGCACGAGGATGATATCGTGTCAACAGACAGGATAGGTGAAGACTTTTGCACAAAAAAGCTTTCTGGAGGCTAGACGAATACACAAAACACTCTTAAAATCTCCATTCAGAAACAGAAGCGATAAAAATCAGCCTTCTAAATTCATACACCTTGGGATAATCCCACCTGTATATTATACCCACTTAGATAGCTGCTCGAAAACTGCGATACAATGCAAACAGCTGACAGGTTGAATTTTTAGCCAACGAACTTAAAACGGAAAGGGACCCCTTTGACAGATTAAATGTCAAATCAGTACAATTTGCTGCCAGTTCGGTATATATTGCATTTTGCTAACAATTGAAACCGCTAAAAGCCAGAAATATTAGAATTTCTGCACGAATCATATCAAATAAACGATAAAGTGTATACAAGTATTATATAAATCAGAAACTGCGTGTAATAAATAGTATTTTAGTCAAAAAACGTGAAATTCGACTTAGGCGGCTTTATTGACTCAAAATTAAGAAACCCCCGAAATCTCCTGCATCTATTCGTGAGGTGCATCATCAGCGTCTTGCGAGTAACAGCATAATGTATGGCTGCTGTTTTATAGGAAATCCGTTCTTCGCAGATTTTTATGTTTTCTTCAGTGGCTGGTTGGTCCATGACTTCTGTTTACCCTTTTTAAGGTTGTGTGATGACATCTGTTAATCAATCATGATAGCAGATGAAAATATCTTTGCCACGTGGTAAAGTCTTTACATTTTAGTGTCATGATGGTACAAAGCAATATTCGTAAGCCTTTTTTGTCGTTTTTCATCAGTTGTTTGCTCATACAAAACTTCCAAAATATAAAGAATGCATATTTATATCGCTTAAGATATAGCAGTGGCGCGTTAAACGGTGGGCGGACTGGGCGGCCGCCAGGGGCCCCGGCGATCTAGGGGGCCCCGTCATTGTGGATGTTCGACATCGTATCGATTCTACCCCCCCCCCCCCCTCTGGATGGGACTTTACCATCTATTTCAAAAAGACTCATTTTTAATTAATGCATTTTTCCCATCGCTTCACTCACTGTATTTTGTCAAGGGCCCGAACCGAAATACCGGGGCCCCATACTACTCAAAGCAGCACATTAAATGTTCTAAGAAATCTGCCAATACTTGCATCACAGTCGCAAGCGAAGAACGCTGCGACATGCGCGCACAGCTCAAATCAATACCTCATCATCGTTGTCGCAAAGTATTGGACAGAGCGAGAAACCGTTAATTTTTGCTGGTGTGGGTGGCCTGTGCACGAGCACCCAAACCCAAAACCACGCAGAGCAACTTGCTGCTAAAATGGAATGCACAGCACGCTGCGCTTAACTACCACCGAAAACCCGTTACACAACACAATCATACAACACACCCAAGCAAAAATTTAAAGACCCCGAAACACAATATCAATACACCGACTCGTAGCCGGTAAAATTAGCAGGAAAAATTGACTAACATCAAGCAAGCAACGGTGCTCCAGTGGGTAGAGGTTTCATTCGAGAAACGATTCCATCGATATCGATGTGTGCGCTTTTCAATTTGGCTGGGATGAAACGTGCCTGCGCTTGTCTGGGGCCCCTATACTTGTTTTGCAGATGTGTGCCGAAAACAGACAGCTGTTTTCACGCGAAAAATGGTATTCACATCTCAAGCCTGCGATCGTGGAGCGTGCCTGCTTTTAACGAAAAACCTTAAATTTTCACGCGGGGTCCTACTCAACTTTTGTGGTCAACTGACAAATAGGGGAAATCGGGAAGGGGTGGTATTCATATGTCCAAAAAGGAACTCGAAAAAGGAACATAGTTGTATTTACATACAACTTTTTGCGTGAAGACAAAATAAAAACCGTTACAGCTATACTGAAGCCAAAACTCAAAGGTGGTTTACGGGGCCTCAACGATTATGTGGACTCTTCGATGAAGGGGTCCCGTCGGTAAGGGCCCCGTCGGTAAGGAGGCCCCATCAATAAGGGTCCCCGTCTATTAGGGGCCTCATCAATAAGGGGCCCCGTCCATTTGGTGTCTTGGTGTGGATGGTCCGTGCTCGAGCTCACCAAAAAAACGCGGAGACACTTGCTGCTAAAATCCAATGCACGGAACACAGGACAGCGCTGCGTTTAACCACAAAGAAAACCCGTTGAAACAGCCACAATCACAAATCATACACAGACAAAAATTTAAAGGCCCCTAAACAAAATTTCAATACACCGGCTCGTAGCCGGAGAAATTCGCAGGAAAAATTGACACCAAGCTCGCGTTGCTTTAAAAAGTCTAGGAAGATCGTTTGGTCAACGGTCCTTCAGTGGGTTGAGGTCTCATTCGAGAAATGGTTAAATCGATGTCATTGTGTGCACTCTTGGCTGGGATGAACCGTCTTGTTCTTGTATACGGGGCCCCTGCTACCGCTTTGCGATTTTGTGTCGAAAGCAGACAGCTGTTTCACACGAAAAATGGTATTCACATTCCTGGCCTGGGATAGTGGATTGTGTGTGTCTTTTAATGCAAAAACTAAAATTTCATTCTTGGCCCTAATCGAACACATCAAGTTTGTGGACCGAAGAGAAGGGGAAATGGGAAAGGTTTCAGTTAGTAGGAAGGTGGGAAGGGTATAAAAATACTCAACGAACCTATGGACCATGTTCATTTATATATGGTTTTTATCGACTATTTCAATTTTTGCGAATACAACAAGACCAAAAACCGTTACAGATGCATCTACATCCAGCCATAATACGAAGAACAATCTCCATTGCCTCGGCCATTGGGGGCCCCGTTGATGATTCGGTCGATTAAGCGGCCCCTTCCATTTGATGTTGTCAACCTAATATATCCCCATTTTTCCCCCGGGGGTTATGTTTACAATCAGATTTACTATTACTACCAGACCTATCAGAAGCATATTTATTTTACTTATCAGAAGCATTTTACTATCAGAAGCAGAAAACATTTGCCTTTTTAACATGTGCAATATTTTTGTTTACCATGTGCACCTTAGTTGGAAGCGTAGAACGCTGCGATACATGCCCAGAGCTCAACACAATATCATTTCATCATCGATGGCCCAAAGCGTTGGATCAAATGCATTGAACGCTACGCGCGAGTTGGGTAAAGCGAAATCCGTTACAAGAGATGCCTCACACAAACTACATGCACATACGACATTAAAAGGCTCCGAAACCGATCTCAACACAACGGTTCGTAGCCGTAGAAATAAGCAAGAAAAATTGGCTGACACCAAGCACGCTCTTTTTATCTGTTGAGGTTTCATTCAAGAATCGATTCCGATGTCGATGTGTGCGTTTTTTAATTTGGCCTGTGTGTATGTTATCACGCAAAAACTAAGAACTCGTGCCCCGGCTAACCTTTGGGGCCCCAGTTAAAATTGTGGACTGGACGAAGTGATGGTGGAAAGGCAAGCTGTTGAAGGGTTTGGGTCAAATTTGGAAGGGTCGACGGAAAGGAAATATCGATATGAATGATCGCGTAAAATTTGAACTAATTAAGCTATCGGCAAAGTCCGGCCCACCACAATATGCAGTCAGGCCCGAGAAAATATTTGCGCGATTTGAAAGATAGGAAGATCCTATTTATTAAAAATTAACTGAACATATTTTAATATGACAATTCATATCGTTGAACTATTCCAAATTTGATCACCATAACATGGATTGTCGGACCAATCAATATGGTCAAATTTGAGGAGAAATTAGAAAATAGAAACGAATAATTCCATAAAAACCTAACTGTTGATTTTACGAGAACAATGGTTACACTCTATTGCTTTTTAAGGATGCAACGATTTTCTTGGAGCTTTTTTTTAAGAAATGCACTATCAATTCGTCTGACCTGGCCTTACTTGTCCGTGGCCTCATAATAGTACTGAACGATTGTACGTTTGTCTCGATATTTTTCAGCTGTTAACTATTTTGTACCATCTCCAGATATATCCTAGAAAACAATTTGAAACATGGAAGGAAGGGTACGTTAAGAAGCGATATTGCGATTTGCTTTATTGTTTTGAGCTTTTTATGACTTTTGCACACTATGCTGCAGACTCTAATTGAAGAATCTTTACAATCAATTTTAGTTATTGTAATTTAATAAAATGAATTTAAAACTTGCTTGGATGATATAATAATCTAAGAAAACCAATAACCAATCGCATTGTTTAATAACATAAATATCATCATCATTTGTGTATTAACTGTAATAATATAATAATGTATGTGTAAAACAAATGCATTCTCCTGGCCCTCACCGCTCGATCATTTAGAAAGCAGCTGATCTAAAGCAGTGGTCTCCAACCTGTGGTCCGTGGATTACTTGAGACAAACATACTGCAATACAAGGTATTTCCAGTTACTTTCGAATGAAAATATTGTTTTTCCAGCGTGCAAGAAGTTATCGCTTTGACCGATTGAAAATGAAGTGGCCGTAATTCGAAGCCAGACGGTACTTCAGTATTCATTGTAAAGGTAAACCAACGTAAAGCAAAATATTGTTTTCATGTTATGCTCACGATGACGATTTTAAATCAAATCGTCCGTATTATGAAACACGAGCTGGAAATTGTAAAGTAGGAAAGAAAATATCGTTTAGAACCATCGTTCTTGTCCATAAAAGACAAACGTAACTAGCTTAGCGAAAACGATAACTTTCGACCTTTAACTTCTATTGAGTATAGATAAAACCAACAACAACGATCATGGCAGGTCAGATTTGTTCGGATTGTCAGGATAGGACTAAGCCCATCCATCATCTATCGACTTCTCATTTAAGGAGTTTACTTATGTCCTCCTACCCAAGGTAAGCCCTCTAAACTCCAACGTCCTACAGGTTTTTATGATCGCCTAGACCAGGGGTCTCCAAACTTTTCAGTTCGCGGGCCGCATTTCTTCGTAAATATCGTTGTTGAGGGCCATTTACGCGTTACTTTTGGTAATGAGAACGTTTAAAACTTGTTTTGACAAGAAAATACTTAATAAATGTTTAAAGTTCTGCATTTTTCTTTTATAGTAACTTGATTCTTGTCTTGGTTTAGTAAAAATTAAAAAAAATGATGGAAACTGTCAAACATATATGATATTTACATTATCCTTTACAACATCATCACGGGCCGCATTATAGGCTCTCGAGGGCCGTAGTTTGGAAACCCCTGGCCTAGACGATCAAGAACATACCACAAAGCCTTTCTGATATTAATGATTGTTAAGTCATTACTATCGATTGAAAATTGGCGAAAAAAGTATTAAAATTGGGGTTTTTAATGATGCGCGGGTGGCAGTCCATTCTACTTATGTTCATCTCTGTTTCATAAAGTTTTATACAGATGTGAATTGTATTTTGTCGAAGAAGTTTGTTGATTTGGTATAATGGGTATTTGGCCGAATACGCACCTAAAATTTATCGGGGTGTCTGTAAGCGGTTACCAAATCAAATTTTTGTTCATCACGAGCAAGTGGGCTTCGCAGTATGTTTTCCTTTGAAGCTCAGACGTGTCGTTTTGGTAGAATAAATAGCTGCATTTTCAGTAATTTGTTTTACTGATATTCAGTACCATGTATTACTTAATAGCTTTCAGTCAAAAATGTAACTGCAGCAAACTTATACAATTTGCAGTGTATGATTCGTACACCAAACCCCCCCCCCCCGCGATGGATTTGGTGAAGGGGCCCCGTCTACCATAACGCCTAGGGCCTCGGAGAGGCTTGACCCGCCACTGATCTATAGTAGCCAAGTTAGATCCACACACGAGCGCACGGTTGAAAATTTGTTTGTACAAATTTGATAGATATCATGCCAAAAAATGGTTCTCAAATGCGTTGTCACACCTCCAGATTGGATATTATATTGTTCAATTATTCACTAATAACTTTTATCCAGTTTTAATGACAAGTATCCAGCTTTCCCGTAATGCCCGTCTTTACTTACCATCCTCTAGATAACGATTTTTGAAAACGCTGTATGGTATAATAATTTGGAATTGATGTATCGATAAACCACCGCACACGAAGCATAGTGAACCGGGAAAACCCAAAAAATCCTGGAAAACTGGGAAAAAAAACCGGGAATTAAAAATCCTGATTCGAGTGTCAAATTTTGAGATCCAGGAATGAATTTTTCCACCAAACTTGGGTTTCATTTCGTTCAAAGCAAGGTCCTATAAATTACTATAGGTTCGTTTATACAGTGCACATTGCACAGGGGTTTCATACAAAGTCCTCAGCAACGATTTCTTCTTTCTTACCGATCTACTACTTATTCATGATGGCGACCAAAATTAGAGTAAAAAACACACCTGCAGTCTATTTAGCCAGCATGGTTCAAAACACAAACCACAAAGTTCAAATAACAAATTGTTTCAACTTCCTTGATTTGGTTCAAATTGTGTTAAAATGATATTCTAAAAGAGCAGTTAACCCGCTCGTGAAGTAACAAATAAACCATTGGGAATTTATTGGTCAAAATTGTTGTCCCCACTATCATTCTTCATACAACATGCCGGATTAAATGTTCCTGGCAACTGATTGCTGATTGTGATAATAATTCGATTGTATTGGGTTGGTATGTCTGGTGGAAATTGTCAATTATTGATTTATCACTATACCATATTTCAATAAGATAGGGAAAAAAGTATTTTGGGATTGCCCCTTTTACTCGCATTTTCTAAATCTGTTTAAATCCAAGCTAGAACCCGTTTGGAAAAGTCATATTTATGTCAGAAACATCCGCAAAATCCGCTCCACTGATATTCCAAGCACGTAGCATTAGAGTTCAGGTGTTTGTTTTTTTACGCTGACTCAAAAATCGGATACGCTTCCATCTGCACGTTGCGAGCAAATCTTTCGGCAGGCAGTGTTGGTCGGTTCAAGTTCACCCCCCACCGTGCAGAAGAGGGCATCACTTTCCCCACTCGTCACAGACCAGTTATGTAAATTGATTTGAACAAAAAAAGAAGCTCAAACCAAGCCCATCGGCGTGCGGGTGTGAGATTTGGACCCGCCGAAAACAAAGGCGATCATCTTTGGCCAGTCAATTGCAGACAGTTCCATCAGCCGGATCATTTCGGGGCAGCATTTTCGTGAATCGCGGAAAAACAGAGCCAACGCCGCTCGCTTTTTGTCTCGCAAGCTTCAGAAACAAAGTGAAGTGACTTCAGTGAAGGAAAAATGAAGCTCCTTTGTGCCGGGCTAGTGTTGATTGTGGCGGTGCTTCATGTTGGCCACACGCTAACACCGATCGATTCGCCGGTCGATATGCTGGCGGAAGAGAGTCAGCTTCACAACGATCAAACCGTGGCGGAAGGCAACGACGAGACTATGCGGGAAAAGCGAGGACTGAAATATCAGTATCACTACAAGGAAAAGAGCTTCGGAGGAGGATTGCTGCCGTTCAAGCATACGGTCGAGAGGAAGGTCCACATCAAGCACGGACACCATGGGCTGCTCGGTGGACACTACCGCGAGGTGACCAAGGTCAAGCAATTCGGATTCGGACGCTAATTAAACGATGAACGGCGAACGAAATAGTGGACCGTTATGTTTACACAACAGTGCAGGATGAAGCAACAGCTGATGATGATTGCTGCTGTTGAGAAGGTCAGAGCACAACAGATAGTGTGCAGGCGGCGGAAAATGGAAAACAAATTTGACCTGGATTTGGGAAACAACGAACTGATACAATAATATATGATTTTGATAATAATTATTACGGTTTGTCTTTTTTTATGTGCAGTTACATAAGATCGCAAGATCTTGCGTCGACTTATTCGTATATGCCTTGTTGTTGGACCAGTGCTTTCGATTTTTGGAATAAAATCAAAAGCTCCATAACTACGAAAGCATTAAAATATTTCGGGGATAATGCGACGGTTTGTGTCTATGCATATCTATGCATCATTACCATATTGTGATTCTCTGATCCAATACAAGCAAAAGTTGAAGATTCAAAATGATAAATGAATGAGGTTGAAGAATGTACAATAAATGCTAATAATAACGACAGTCAATTCATCATGCAGTTGGCGTTTTTATACTGAAAACAAATTCAAGAAACAAATGGCTTAACCAAATTTCAGGCTGAACATGATTCTTTGAATGTACTTAAACCGGTATGATTGCGCATTTAACAGTTAATTGAGAGATTTAAATAGCATTTTAGTTTGTCTTTGCAAGATTATGTATGAATCCACTTTCTGTTAGTTTCAACTCATAATCATTTATCGTTGTACAATGTTTCAAAACTTTACTTGATATTGTAAATTCCCGCTCTCTCTCTCTCTCTTTTTATAAGTCATTTTGAAATAATTCAATTCTGGGATAAGATAGATTTGTTATATGTTGTTGTATATTTTGTGATTATGAAAATTGAAAATTCGTTTAAGTGATACTGCACAATTTTAAAGCAATGACAATCATGAAAAGCTACTTTACATCATTAGCATGGTATTGTTTTAATGACTACAATTTTAGAAATTATCAATAAATTTAAATTCTTTTTCGATGTAAATATCACAAATTTTAATCCACTTCGTGCTGAACATAACAAATAACCGAATAAAAATTATGTCCGTTCTCAAATACCAGTGTGCGCGTGGCACTGAGGGACGTTCAGTGGTCATACGCGTTAAATGCTTTTGATTTGATTTTGTACAGCGGTACGCTTTTTTTGCGTATGCTTGATACATAAATATAACCGTGCTTCTTAATTGTCAAGGCCAAATTATTTAGAGGCCAGCTGATTCGTCGTTAACGCATACAGGCATAAACTGCCTGCATATTATCTTGCATTTTATAATAATTCATAATCGTGCTATGTCAAAGTCTAATGTAGAACGAGAATATTTCGATTGATTTATATCGTTATGATTTGAATTTAATTCCATTTTACTATCCTTATCATTTGCTACCTACTGCAACTACTGGAGTAACGTTCTACGTGCACCTGCCCGGTATACACAGGATTTTGAGCCTTTTTTAGTAGCACGCAGCAGCTACAGGGGGTAGGTCCATTCTAGACTTGAACTCACGACGGGCATGTTGTGAAGTCGTGCAAGTTTGACGACTTTTTAGGACCTTTAAAAGTAGTATAAAGTATAAATAAGGTTTGATCTTTACAATAGGTAGGACTCCTCTGTGTTAGATAATAGATAATTGTTAAGACAATTTCAAAAAAGTCACAATTTAGATTCATTAGTTTGGGACACATAAATTGTGATGGTCCTACTTAACAAATGTTCTTAAATCCTATAAGCTTCAAAGTTAATATCACTGTAGCACTCAAAAGGCTTTTCAAACATAACACAAATTTTTCACCTTGCACATTTAAAATAATAAATAATATGAGAATAAAAAAAGCACTGATGAAACATTCTCGGCTTGAACTGGTTTTTAAGCTGCATATCAATAGTGATAAAAAAATAGTAATACTGCAGCAGGAAACGGTTTCTTTTTATCATTTCTTCACTGCAAAACGCTTACTTCCGAACATAACCCTCGTTCTCATCTTGCCACAAATCTTTTGGCGCGAAACCTGTTCAGCAGCTTTCAATAGTTCTACCGCGCTTCACTTGTGTGCATATTTACTTTTTGCATTTTGAAAATCTACACGAGCTGTGATGCTAGACGACACAAATGTGTTTGATTTTCGCCGTTGTTTGCACACTGATTCCTTTGACCAGAGAGGTTCTAGGGAAGCTGCTGACAGTAGCAACCTACAGTACTTTGCGAGCTGCGAAACGATTAAAAGCTTAACACGCAGGATGAAACCCGCTGTACACTGTTTGCTTGTGGTTCTAGTGTTTGATGTAGTGATTGGAGAGGATCAACTTGCCGCGATCGCACACGAGAGAGGGAACGTTGTACGAGAACGTAGATCACCGTTCTTGTCATTTCCCGGGGGCGGATTCGGTGTTGGAGTTCGATACGATGATACTCGTTACCGTAGTATACCAGGTATGCAATCCAGCGCAGGAATTTTGTTTATTGTAATTCAATTGAGTTTTACTTACAGGGTTTATCTTTCAACGATATGAAGGATACTACGGAAGCCGAATTCCCGATGCGTTTGTCAACATCTCCGACTAACATCACTGCACAGAATGATGAGTTTCGATAAACAAATGGCGCATTACGCTCTTCATCTCGGAACTTTGTCGTTTCACGCTTCCCAGCAAGCTTCCCTTCCTCGACATTCTCATCATCCAGATAAATCGTTATTAGCACCAACATGCCTCGTGGCAAGCCATCTCATCGTCTCTGTCGTGTATGTTTTCGGAAGCGTGTTTGTAAAGCCTGTTACGACGATTTGCTTGAGTGAAAATTAACGCTTCTCTCATCTCGGCTTGGCTATTTAAATCCTGTTCCGGTGTTTTCGCCGATTTCATTCGGCTTACAACCGGATTATTGAAGAGTTCGGAAAGCAATTGTCTGGAGTGAACTTTTTCCTAAAACACAAAATGAAGTGCGTCGTGTTGTTGGGGATTCTTACTGTAATCCTGAGCCTTAATGTTGTACCGACACAGTCAAATCCTGTGCCACAGATTGGATTTGAAGTTGGCTTAATAGGTCCGTACAGCGGATACGGTGGATTAGGATACGGAGGATACGGTGGTTACGGCGGAGGATAGCCATGCCCACTACGGTGGATATGGTGGATATGGTGGATACGGTGGCTACGGTGGCTACGGGCATGGTTATGGATACTACCGACGAAGACGACCATTCTTCGCTCCGCCTGCTATATTGGTTGGATAAGTTGAGCGGAAGGGAATTAAAAGAGAGAGCTGCGAAAATCTGTTTGTGATCGTTAAACTACAAATAATGCTCGTAAACGATTGTTGAATGTCGGTTACCATTATAATGGAACAGTTTAGTGAGCCAGTTTTAGGAGAAACCCCTTTCACAAAGTGAACACTATAAAATTAAGAAAAATAAATTATAATATATTGTGTTATGTAATAAAATTACTAAAAGTTATATAATTAATCATACCAATAGTTGTGTATCAACAATGTGTTCTCGGAAAGAAAAAAGTTTTATTTTTCAGTCAGAATGCTTAAAATTTTCATACTGTTGCTTGATGATACATGTGTCTCTTTTCACTGCTTTTATACGCTAATTATTGTATTAATTTTCTTTAATTGTAATCGCTGTTTCAGTTGAACCTCACCACAACAAAACAACGCAATCAACAAGTCGATGGTGGTAAAACTTAGCACTCAGTTAAGTAATTATCAGATTCTGGGCGAAAAGGATCAACGCCGGGAAAAAACGAAAACATGGCCATTCAAATATCGAATGATAAGACGCAAAAAGTCTTAAAAGTAGAGTGCAAAATCCATGGGCAACTGACGAAAGCTTGTGAATGGTTCTGGCACATTGATGTGCTACATGTGTTGCAGTTGCTCGACAAGCTGAAGGCTTTTCACGAGCTAGACTTCGTGCACTGCAGCCAACAGCCAAACAATGGTCTCATAGGTCGTGATAAGGCCTGCAAAACAGCACATCTAATATACTTCGGTCTTGCAAAATCATATCGGCTTCTCCGGAGAGGAAAGCACATCGAGGAAAATTTGGTCCTCCCATTCGCGGAAACAATCCAATTTGCGCCCGTGTTTGGTTCATCTGCAGTACACACCGAGCAAGCGAGAAGACATTTTGTCCCACGTCTACATGCTGGTTTTTTCTACATGGTTTCCTACTTTGGTATGGAATCGAAGAGAGACGACTTCGACGCAGAAGTAATACTGTTGCTTAAAAAAGAAGAATCCGCTAAACGAACCTCAAGGGACTTTCATTTGAATTTCAACGGTTGTTGGAGAATTGAACTGTGTGACGCATCTGATTACAATGACATCATACTGATGTATCGGGGTACACATTCGCAAGCAAGTAAAATAATCGATAAACTAAGACTGTAATAAACATTGGATATCATATTAGAAAAATATGTGTTATTCATAAGTTTGTTTCCTATTAATTTAGGAAACAACAAAATTGGGTCGGAGATATATCTTTTTACTAGTAATAGTTTTGAAAGAAAAATATTTTTTCTGTTTCAATGTTTTGATCGCCTACAAAGAAGAGGATCTCTATAGTGAGGTATTTTCTCTAGTTAATTCACAACTCATCATCATTTGTCATAGACGAGTTAAATCAGTAAGG
Source organism: Anopheles merus (assembly GCF_017562075.2). Classification (NCBI taxonomy): domain Eukaryota; kingdom Metazoa; phylum Arthropoda; class Insecta; order Diptera; family Culicidae; genus Anopheles; species Anopheles merus. The sequence goes on along the minus strand of NW_024427617.1, from coordinate 135,965 downwards.
AACAGCGAAATAGAATACCACGAATGCTACTTTCGCTTACGTCTGCCATTCTCATGCAAAAGATCCCCGTTTCGAAACTTTACACTTGAGCAGGGGTAAGAAAGTTCGCAAATTGAAACGATCTACAGCTCAAACATGCACAACAGGAACACGCGTCGAAGAATTTATTTACACAGCCCGATGCCCCTCTTGCTGTGGCTAGAGATATTTTTTTATTGCCAACACAAATGAAAACTGAATGTTTGTTACAGAAATGCTATGTTTAATATTTTCGTTTCCATCAAATTTCGATTTAATATTGTGTGTGTGTTTTTTTAAACTTTATTTAATATTTTTGAAAGTGTGAAATCACATAAAATAATACGTGTAAAAACTGTTGAAATCCTACCAAATTCATCGATTCAGCGATCGTTCATCTATAAAAGTAATCTTGGTGTAACCCCCAAGATACCGTTCATTTCAAATTCTAGGATAAGTTTAAGCTCCGAATGTACCGAGTATGGGGACGTATGGGGTCCCAACTATCCTGCTATGGTAATCAATAAGCCATTGAAAGCCAAGCCTACTATGGATACATGGAGGTCTTGACCTACAACGGTTGGTACAATGGTACCATACAAATAACCTTTTAACCTTTTAACAGTTGCTCAAGTAAGTTTGAATTCATCTTTCAATGTATTTACTGAGTTGAAGACAGTTTATAACAGTTGTAGAACAGTTGGTCAAATCTTCCGCGCCTCCAATCGCGCCCGCTATTTCACAGAGATACCCAACTTCGGTATTCCTGAGATTTTCGAGGTAGCGCGAACCGATAATTTTACTTTTTCTAGTACACTTGTTAGAGTGAGTACACTTGTTGTGTCGAGAGACAAGTTTTGTATTTTATTTTGCATGAACTATGTGAAATAAATAATTTGATTTGCCAATTGATAAAACATATCTTATCTTGGCACATTCAATCGTCACCAGACCTGGGATCTCAGTTCGTCTAATTCCAGCCATAGGACTATTCTCCTTATTTTTTTAAATAAACATCTTTAAGTTAACAGACTAGAATATTTCAAACTAAATGTAAGCAATAAAAACAACTTAAATTGTTGAAATGTTATAGCTAATAACATAATCAAAATTCTAATTATGAATTGAAAGATACTTCCGCAGCTCTTTTTAAATGTTATGTAATTTAAAAGATTTTCTTTAAAAGTGTTAAAAATTATATTTTTGATAGATTTAATGATTATTGATACGCTTTCAAACAAACATGGTGGTCGTGTACTGGCAGCTTAATGTTCGAAATTCATTCACATTTTCGTTTTCGACCTTTAGCCGGATGAACAAGGCGATTCACTTGTCGGTTGGTTCATTGCGTTCAACGATTGATCGGTTTGAATCAGCTACAACATTCCATTTCTAATGAAGTAGAAGAGAATAAATGCCATGGACAACAAATATGAGTGATTATTATTATTTATTATTATTATTTATTTTTTCATTGTTTACTATTTTTAATTACAATATAGTGGAGCTTTGATTGATATTAGACCTTTTGTGCCTTTTACACAATATACTGGATAAATTTAACAGTTTACACGTCATGATATAGATCATGTTTCAGCCATCGCGTTAGAGTGGAGTTCTTCTGCAGGGAAACGTTTTTTTTGAAAAAACCCTGGTCACATTGAGCACTTATAGTCTAAGAAAAAATGATAACGAAAGAGAATCTAGTCTCAACCTTACCTACACTAATCTTTCTATTACATAAATTTATAATCTAGTCTATTTACTTTAATATAACCTATTTACAAATCGCCACGGGCTGGACGTACAATTTGTTTTATACTTTTCTAATAGTAGATCAGCATATTGTAATATTTTTATCATATTTGTTCTTTGATGCATGTCACTAGTACTATGCCAAAGTGGTAAATTAAGGATTCGTTTAAGAAATTTGTTTTGGAACACTTGGATTTTCTTTAAGTGCGTAGAGGCACTTTTTTCCCAAACTGGGTATGCATATAATAATATAGGTCGTAGGATTTGTTTATAAAGCAAAAGCTTATTTTTTAAGTTTAGTTTTGAATTCCTGTTAGTAAAGCTATATAGAGATAATGAGGTTTTTGTTGCAGAGAGTATTCTATTTTCAATATGTTTTTTGAATGTTAACCTTTTGTCGAGTGTAACCCCCAAATATTTAATTTCATTTAATTTCAGAAATGAAGTGATAAGTCGAATCAGATTTGGAGGAAAATTGAAGGATACAAGTTTGAATAACAATCCTTCATGCCAAACCGTATCAAAAGCCTTTTCTAGGTCTAGTAATGCTAATCCTGTTGACTTCTTATTGTCTCTTTGTGATTTTATAGTGTTTGTTAATCTGTGTAATTGGTGAGTTGTGGATAGTCCAGCTTGGAAACCAAATTGGTACTTTGGGATAATGTTGTGCATGTCAATGTGTTTTTTTATGCGATCAGCAATTTGTTTTTCAAAGATTTTTCCCAGGCAACTCAAGAGGCTTATCGGTCTATAGTTTTTAGTATCGCTGGGATCTTTGTTTGGTTTTGGAATAGGAATTATTTTTGCTTTTTTCCAATCATTAGGGAAGTAGCATAATTTTAAGCATGCATTTAAGATAAATGTCAAGTAAATTATTCTCTGCATCGGTATTTTCTTTATAGCTGTGTTATTAATGTTATCAATACCTACTGATTTTTTTGATTGTAGTTTCTTAATTATTTGACAAAGTTTTTTTGGTTTAATTAATTCTTTATCTAAGTTAGCTGGTAAGGAGTGAAAGTTGTTGAATTCATCTAGTGTTTTTTTAACTAAGCGCTCCTGAGAGCTTTTTGTTTGTATTGTGGTATTGTTAGCGTTTTCAAAGTGAGCTTTTAAGGCTTCACATTTCTCAGGATTTGTTAGTAAGAAATTTCCATGTTCTTTAATTGGGGGTATAGTTTTACTGTCTCCATTCATGATCCGAACAAATCTCCATAGCCTAGTATTATTACGTGTTTTGTTCATTTTTTCTAAGTTGGTAGACCAAGCATTGTTTCTGATCAGGGATATTTCCTCTTCAACTTGTTTTGCTAATGTTTTGTACACATTTTTAAAGCATGGTTCCACCTATTTCTTTGCCATCGGCGCCTTAATTGGTTTCTGTATTTCATTTTGTTTAGTGTAGCCTCAGGGATTATTAATTTATATCGGTCTATTTTAGTTAGTGGTACAAATTTGCTATGTGCTGTGCTGATTAGTTTAGAAAAATAGGCTACCATGAGATCAATTTGTTTTTCATTGTTAATTTTAGCTAAATTCAAGTTTGACAGCTCTATGTGTTGGGAAATGTATTTTTGATACCCTGTCCAATTTGCTTTGGAGTAGTTTGGAATACTGTTGCCACATGGTTTAAAGCTATTGGTTAAGGAAATTTCAAAGATAACCGGAAGATGGTCGGATGTAAATTCGGTTATTGTTCGTGGTGATGTTATCTGGTGTAAATTGTTTGTGAGAACGAGATCAATAGTGGATGGGTTTCGATTTTCATCACTGGGAAAGTATGTAGGGTTATGTGGATGGTGAATCGAAAAATTTCCTCTTTGTAAAGTTTCAAAAAGGGTTTTTCCCATCCGATTTGCACTTTGGCAATTCCATAGCCTGTGTCTAGCGTTAAAGTCGCCACAAAGGAAATAACTGTTTGGGATAGCACTCAATAGGTTAACGTCTGCTTTAAAACTCTCACAATCTCTGTTTGCTCCAGGATTATATACTGATATTATACTTATTTTTCCTCTATCAGTTTGTAACTGTATGCCTATGGCTTCTAGTGATTTCAATTTGAATGAAGGAAGTAATTTATGGGTGATATTTTTACTGACTACTATAGCTACACCACCTTTTGTTGTAGTTTCTCTATCTAGTCTATGTATAATATAATTGCAATGTGAAAAACGCATATTACATTTAAGGAATGTTTCATTCAGAGCTGCTATTTGTATCTTATTTGCATCCATGAAATTGAAAAATTCATGTTGTTTGCTGGCTATGCCATTGGCATTCCAATACATGATTTTTAAACCCTTTTTATTTGCCATTGGAGAAACAATATTTAGCTGTTATCTGTACTATTACGGAAATTAAATCTTTTTTGTTGCGACATTCGCTTAAATGTGTAAATACGTCTTCGACAATTTGGCCTATTTCTTCAAAATTTATGTCGAAATCTCCTGTAGAAGTGTTTTTCTTTGAATTGTACACATTTGAATAGTTAATCGGCACTTGGCGTGGCTTGGGCGGATTTCCTATTGAGGGGAAACTGTTTTCGTTGTATTTGAATTCTTTCGTCTTAGGTGGCGCTTTAGTTGCTTTAGTTACGCTTACACGTGTAGGACAGCCTGAATAATTGGCTGTGTGGTGGTCACCGCAATTAGCGCAGCGCAGCTTTGTCGGCGCTATTTTACCGTCTGGGCTAGTAGTAGTTACGCTAAGCGGACAGGATTTGGATGCGTGTGAACCAGCGCATTTCACGCACACAGGTGGGCGGTGGCAGTTTGCGTTACCGTGACCATAACGCTGGCAATTTTTACACTGCATTGGCCCGCTTGCAGATGTGTAATATTCAAAAAATACGCGATGGTGGTTCACTGCTCGAATATTTTTGAGTTCACTAAGGGTTATTGAACCCTTCACAAAATGTAATAGATACATCATCTGATCGTCGAATTTCTTTCTACGAATCTGCAATTTTTTATCGCTGTTGGTTTTACATGCACTTCTTCCAGTGCTGTTTTGATTTCTTCCAAAGGATAATCTGGGAGGCCAAAGATGACAATTTTTGTGGTTTTTTCGTCATCAAGCTGATGTGTGTAGAAGTGCGTCGAAGTTTTTTTGAATTCCTCGATTATTTTACGAAAATCACTCGTGTTTGTAGCATGCACTACGATACCTTTCACGGTAGTATTTGTTGTGTAATTAACTACACCAACACCAGTTATTTTACGATGGACATCGCCTACAGATGTGCCGGTCACGACGATTGGAGGTACACGTTCGGTTTTACGCACACTTGCTCTCGCATTGTACGAGGAGAGAGGAAGATCTTCACTATCACTTAGTAACTCGAACGAATTTCTGGTTTCTACCGTCACATTGTTGTTGCCAATATTGTGACGTATTGTTGATGCTTTTGGCGGTCTTCCACGTCGCTTTTTACCACGATCCATGACGATGGATCGGGTGAGCGATTTTTTTTTAAAGCTCGGCAATGTAGTGCCTTGTTCTGCACGGACACTAACACTGTTACAACTCTGAACGATTTGTATACGCCACTCGAGCTCCGCAAACAAAAAAAATGATGACAAATATGAGTGAAATTAATTAATTTTGTATGGAAATATAATTTTCTAAAACGAGATAGTAATCTAAATCTTCAATCATCAAATAAAACATTTATAATAAAAAAGCTAAACGATGGTGACTTTTGAGAAATAATAGTACAAAAATAATTTAAAAAAAAGAATTAGTAAAATTGATTTTTTTTGAGAGAATTTTTGTAAGTTTACTTTGTTATACTCTAAAACCAATTCACACCGTCACCAATTTCATTTGTAAATGTGTAACCTGCTCAGAAGAGTTTACTCGCTTCGATCAATGATGCATCATTTCCTTAAAAGAATCATAATGTCATCTCTTAAATAAAACACATCACATTCAAATCACCAGCAATATCACCTGTTGCTTCCAAAAGCACCAGATCATCGGAATCCATTATCAACAGGTATGTCAACACGCTAGAGTGCGCATGAGCGACTCCATCACCGTCAAGGCGGACGGTTTCCATGGCGCGAATCAATGTACAAACAAATCGTAGCGAAAACTTCCTGCCCGATAAAAAACAATCACAAACGTCTTGACTGCTGGTGCAGTGGAAGTTTTTTCTTTGTGGTTTGCCAAATCCCATCGCAATGGACATATCCACCAAACCCGTATTTTCGTTCTCCCTCAACTACAAAGTGTTCGACAAGCTGGTGACCTGCGGGAAGTACGACGGGATCCATTCCTGTTTGACCATGGTCACAACGGCGGACAAGGTAGGAGCTTGCCTTTGCGCACCCTATGCTATGTGTGTGATGGTAGTGTGACCCTCGGCCAAAAGGAGACTCGTGAAAACTAGTTCACCGTCTGTGTACCAAAACCGGAGAGTTGCGCTCGATTGCTGCACGCGCTTCGTTCACACTACCATCATCACGAATCGAAACGATCTTGAGTGTGATCGATTTCCGCTCTGCTGATTGTGCATGACTTTCTCAACCCTCTCATCCACCTCTTCCACCCCGTCCGGACAGATTCTAATCCACACGCCCCACAAACGCTACGGGCTGCAAAACTCGAAGCTCTCGATTTCGGAAATCAAAAATGACATCGCACTGCTTAACATGAACTTTCCGATACGGGCGATCGTGGCCGGGCGGCTGAAGAAGGACGACGAACGCGACGTGCTGGTGATTGGAAGTCCTTCGCATGTGCTAGGTAGGTGGCCGTGTCGAGTGCAGCGACCGTTTTATAGAAAGTAACTTCAACTGCTGGATTGCAACCGTGTGGGTTGCATCGTTTTGCTTTCTGTCTGTCTGTTTTCAGCGTACCATGTGGATGAAAATTGTAACATGTTTCAGAGAGATTTCCACGAGGGCGTACGGTCTGCCGTGATCGGTGGCTACGCAAACCAACCGGGCAATACGCTGATCGTTGGCGGCAATGGTACGTATATGGGGCAATGTTTTGCATTTCAATGTATATTTTAACAGTCTACGAAATATTCAAATAACATATATTGTGTATTAGTGAAATAATTTAATTGCTCCTTTACATGTATGAACAATTGATACGATTAAAATTATTATAAAAGCTATGGTTTCTAATATCAATAATATGGTTATCTAATACAACTCACAACATGCTTAACTCCACACCAGGGTATAGTCGGTCAGTCATGACAGTATGCTGTTTGTGAATAAGATTTGAACCACGTCCTGCCTTGTAGGCGTCGGTGTGTTTATTTTTATTAATATTCTCCTAACATGGACTCTCGCTGTGACAATAATTGTAGAAATGGAAAAATAATCAATTTTGGTCACTTAAAAAAAACTGGTTTAATTGAGATAAACCCGGCAATGGCAATAGATACTACGTAGCGAGATGCAGATCGTCTCCCTTGTGATCGTCTCTGCCCGTGGTTTGTGGTGAAAAAGGAAGAATTGTAAAGATGATTTTAGGAATTTATGTATATTATTCATGAAGATCGACCAGGAAGGACTGCTCATTTGAGAATTATATTAAGGCATAGAAGTTTCTAAAAATAATATTTTTAAAGTTAATTTATGTTCTTTAATAATCATTCTAACCGGCAGTAATGCTGTAATTTACGTATTCTCGTTGTTAAAAAAGTATGTATTTTAAGTAATCTATTCAATATAAAGTCGATCGAAACATTTATTTTACACTAGAATATCATTATTAATCGCAACAGGGCTGCCTAGGTATGCTTTTTTACGCAATCACAAACAAAACTACCGGTCAAGTGGTTACGGGTGTGCTGGTCAAAAGAGTCCAAAATACAGCAAAGCAAATAATTCTATTTATGTTTGCAGCGGTCGTCCGAGGCTACAATCAGGAGGGCACCGAAGTGCTGTGGCTGATAACGTCTGGCAGCGTGGTTTCACTGCTGCTAATCGATATCGATAAGGACGGTCAAAATGAGGTAAGACATTATCACTGACACACACATTCTCACACACGCAGGCAAGCACCAAGCTTTGAAGTTGATGTATTACTAGAATTGAAGACATTTAAATCAAACAGAAGAAAAAAACGCCCCATCAAACGACTGTCAAACCTTTCGAATTCGAATTACCCAAATTACAGCTCATCACCGGCACGGATGATGGATGCATACGGATCTACAATAAGGAAGCGCTGCTGCACGAGTTTACCGAGGGCAACGAGATACAGAATCTGGTCGCCCTGCGCACCGGCCAGTTTATGTACAGCGTCAAGAACGGCACGATCGGTGTGTTCGAGGAGAACGTGCGAATGTGGCGCATCAAGTCGAAGGCCCGCGCCACAGCGATGGCCACGTACGACATTCTGGGATGCGAGGCGAAGCAAATGATCGTCGGCTGGAAGAGTGGCAAGATCGATGTACGTGATCCCCGCACCGGGGACGTTTGGTTCCGGATGAAGATGAACGATTTCGTGTGCGGGATCGCTTGCAACGACTATCGGGGGATCGGGCTGCTGGATCTTGTCGTCGTGACGGCGGATGGAGAAAGTAAGGCCACGGGGATCGGGCGTGTGGATCGATGAGATCACACGATGAGACACGTGCTTCATGCCCTGTTTTCTCTCTCTCTCTCTCTTTTTGCTTTTCCGCCAGTAAGGGGATATACGACGCCAAGCGTCAACATGCTAACGTTGCACAACGTTGCCGATGAGGAAATGAACGCTCTGCTGACTCAGAAACAGAAACTGCTGCTCGAGCTGAAGCACTACGAAAACAACATCAAGTACAACAAGGAAATCCTGAGCAACACGAGCGAAAGCAATCTGGTGCAGAGTGTGCCGGACAACGTCGGCATCATACCGTCCAACACGCGGCTACAGATCGGCATTTCCACCAGCTACGATAGCAACGATATGAACATCGACATCACCGTGTCGACCAACAACTCGACCACGATTCGTGTCGTGTTGATCTTTGCTGATCAGCTGTTCAAGGAGGAAACGCTGATCGCGCACCTGACGAAGGACGTTTCGCGCATACTGATACCGCTCAAGACGCTCAAGGACAATGCGCAGGACATTCACATCAAAGCGTTCGTCGGCTACCCGAGCAGTGTGCAGTTTCACGTGTTTGAACTGACCCGTCAGCTGCCCAAGTTTGCGATGTACACCATACCGCACAATCTGACCGGGTCACCGAAGAGTGTGTGTAAGTATGCCGCTTACGTTATGTGTGCAGTTTTTTTTTTTTTACGCGCTTAGTCACCCGGTATTTGTAGATGAAGTGAAGATCATCTGATTATTTTAAACCGCCAACACGTGCTTGCATGCATAAGTCATCGACATTCGACCCCAAAACCGAATGCCCGAACCAGTTTTGCTGTGTGGTGTGGTGGTGGTGCTGGATGGAAAACTGTGATTTGTGTTGTACGCCTTAACCGTTCGTACGGATGCAGTGCTAAAGCCCAGTGATGGATTCCTTTTTCGGCTTCGATACCAGTCTGCCGGGTGAGAACGACGAGGAGTAGGAGGAGGAGGAAGCTCGCCGATTCTTCCAGGCAGCACCGCGGCGCACCGCCGAACTGCATTCGCCGCTGCAGCGGCGCCGATGCAAAGAAGACATCTCGGACGAGGAGGAGTATGACGCCCTGAATGACGAAACGTTCGGTGCGGCGGACAAGGGCGACTGGAAGGACATCCACGAGCATCTCGTGCGGCTGGAAAGTTGCAGGAATGGGGGGCGAACCGGTTCCTTCCTTGGGGAGGATGAGGACGACGGGGGCAGCAGCGACAACAACAACAGCGAGAGCGGCCGTAGCAGTGTGGTGGCCCAAAGCATTGGCGATGAGTTCGCGAACAAGCTATGGCTGGATCCGAGCATCTGGGGTAGCCCGGCGAAGGTTCCGGCTCCGGTGCAGCCACCGTACAGCGATTATAGGCCCAGCGGTACGCCATTTTCTGCCCTGCCACCACAGCAGAGCGCCTTTCGACCACCGGAACCGGCGCATCCGATCGGGGGAGGTGGCCTGCCGCCAAAACCGCCTCCCTCACTGCCACCGGGCTTGTTTCCACCCATGAAGATGCTGTCAGTGGAGGACATTGAACGAACCATCATCCAGCATCAGCATCAGCAAAATCAGCATCAAAGTATGCTGCAAAAGCAAATGTCACAGCAGCAGCAGCAGCAACAACAACAACACCAACTCCATTACCATCACAACCAATTTCACCAGCAGCAGCAGCAGCAGACACTGCAACCATTCCGCACACCGGCACCGGTCCCGGCCCAACCACCACCACCAGTGAAAGCTCGCGATCATTTCACACCCGCCAAGGAGGTAAAGAGTATGCAGCCGCCGATCCCGATGATCTCCTCGCCAGTAGCAGCACCACCGTTACGGGTACCACCGGCGCTGCTCACCCCGCCGCTTTCGCTGCTGGGCGCCCGAAACGCCGGCCCCGCTGCCCTGTTCCCGCCCGGACCGTCGCAGGATGCTGAACAACGCGAACCGTCTTCCGCTTGGTTTGCTGCCGTACAACATGCTAGCCGCCCGACCGTACTCGACCCCGATCAACAACCTGGCGATGCATCCGGCATTCCCGCAGCGCTGCTCGTACGGTTCCCCGCTGCAAGGGTTTCTGGGTGGCCCCGGCCCGGTACAGATGGGTCCGCCACCGCCGCTACCTCCTCGCCATCCGGGACCAGCGCCGGGTGGGCCGCCGCCATTTTTGATGCAGCGCAGCCCGACGCCCCTGCCGACGAACCAGTTCAACCAGCGGCTGGTGCAGGAAATTCAACAAAACCATCCGCTGCTCGCGTTCAACCGACAGCTCGCTGCGGCCAGCACGCTCAGCGTTTGCGGCAATGGCGTGAACAAAGCAGCCCCGCTAGTAGCCCTGCCAAGGGCGGGTTTTATGAAGCAGCAGCACCATTTCCAGCAGCAGCAGCAGCAACGATCCCGAGTAGGCAATGGAATGCCATCGAGCACTGCAGGCGGCGGGCAGCCAGAGGAGCGCGATGAGTACGCAAACATGATGAGCAATCGCAACAAGCAGTGGCTAATCGGGATAAAGCTGACGCAGCTCAACTCGGACGCACCCTACTTTAACGATTACTATTTCACCGTGTACAAGCAGCGGCTGGCAGCGGCGAAGGGCGAGGGCGATAATAGGATCTATCGCGAAAATCAGCTCAACCATCCGTTCACCCAGCCGGAGGAGCATGCCCAGCTGCTGTTACTGTCGCTGCTGTCGAAGAACGGCAAGAGCGGGCTGCTCGGCACGAACCGCGAACGTCGCAGTTCCGAATCCCGCTCCAACCCGAACGGCGGTAGCGAGGGAAAGGATGGCTCAGCGCCGACGGGTGGTGGTCGAGCGTATACCCCGCTCCAATTTCAAAATTCGCTCGGCAAGCTGCAGTGCGGTAGTGTGATAGCGCCGCGAAAGCTCATCGACGCCGACGTGATGGGCAGCGACCAGCTGAACGGAAATGGCGTGCCGGCACTTGAACCGCCGCCCGCCGCTATCCAGCGCAAAGCTCGCCATGTGCTGCTGCTTATCGAGACGCTGTACAAGTTGGTGCTCAAGCTGGAAGATCTCGGCAATCCCGTTGCGATCGAAGCGATGAAAGCGCTGCGCGAAAAGAAAATGCGCAAGCGAACCAGCAGCACCGGCAGCGGCAGCGGTGTGGCGTGTTTGTCAGAAGCGGGCGCCAAGATTGGCAACGCATTGATAATTAATCCGAATTGGTAATTTAATGATAGTCACGTAAGATGATTTAACCAACAAATCCCGTTAATGTCGATACTAAGCTTCGGTTTTTTTAAATTTAATTTAATTGCTCTCAATCTGCTTTTCAATAAGCGAAATATTGCGATATTACCATATACATTTTAATGTGAAAATCTAGAGAAGACTAGTTTTTAGCCTAACACACACCCACACACACACAACCTCACACTTGTAAAGTGTGGCAAGGGAAGAACTGATACTGAGTTGTCGATGATCATTTAATGTTCCTTATTTATTAGGCTTTGCGTATGTAAAACACACGTGTGTGTGTAAAAGGGTAGCGTAAACTGAATTGCGTATACTCTGTCACACGCCGAAATGAATATATTCCATGCTCCTCTCCATATAAACCCCTGTGAACCGAATGGTATCGTTAGATATTGCTTTTGCAAACCGTGTTATATAGTCATTTAAGTTTGGGCACGACATATAAAGCCCCCCCCTCTTACCTCCCCGGTTAGGTTATTAGGTTATCCGCATGTCGTGCTCGTGCTGATATTTAATTTCGCCCATAGTGTTTCGCGCAAACAGAGCACGTGCGGTTTGAATAGGATTGCAAATCGATCGAATCGAACTCTTTAGTGTAGTGTAAGTTAGTTAACTGGCCAAGGATGACAGACTCGATGTGTACAATGTGGCAGGGGTTTCCCCAGGCGTTCTCATAGCTGTGGGACACTTTATTGACTCTTTCTTAAGTAAAATGTAACGGGAATTGGACTCTATAGCACCCTTGTTGGACATATCCAATAGGAATTTCCAACGAACCTTTCCAAAAAGGGTGCAATAGAGTCCAATTTCCGTCATGTGAAGTTCACTTCCCAATTAGAAAGAGTCAAGAAGTAGTGTCTCATAACTATAACCAGGCTAGAACCCCTGGAAAATCCTGTAAACTGCATTTGAGCCACTTTGTCACATCCATCCGCCCTCTACACAATTAAGCTTCACGTGCAATGAGAAATGGAAAGAGTAGCTGTAGACACTGTAAAAACTGTCCGTACCCGCTTACGGCACTATCAAACGAAACATTAAAACACATTCGTCTCTTCATTCAGTAGTACATAAATCTATAGATACATAATTTTATAGTTGAGTGCATTTACCTGAACTTGTTTTTAGACTAATCTTTCGATAGCTCTTTTTCACGTGTCCGTTGGTGTTTATCACTCACTGAACTTCTTTACACGATTACTTCTTTCCTTTTCAAATGTACTAGCTAGATGTACTATGGCACTGCAATTACTTTTCGGAAAACTTAAAACCTATTACACTACTCACTTGAATTGCTTTGATTTCTCTACCTACTTTCCAATATAAGAACGGTTAAAAAATGTGAAGAGAGCCAACATGCCAAGAAAGCTGTGTAAATGAGCATTTTAGGCTATAATCTTGAACATAAACTTAAACACTGAGCAGCATAAAAAAACTGCAATTGAGTTAAACTATCCATGTAAAAGCTCTGTAATTAAAAAGCAATCAAGCGCAAATTCCGAAACATGCGATAGAGAAAATGTGTCTAAGAAAAATGAACAAAAAAGGAGATATCCACGATGGAATTGTCGAAAAAGAACAAACAAATAAATCGAACTAATTTTTTTGGGTTTCTTTTGTTATGATGCTTATGAACGCGAGCAAAATGGGTCGTTAGTTTTTGTGTTTTTTAGCGTAGAATTATGGTGCAATACAGGGTTTTCCAATTAAGTTTAGACTAGCAGCATACTTTTTTTGAATAGTCGCAATAGATTCTTGACTAGCATCCTTTATTTTTGATTACGAGCAATGGATTATTGACTAGGAGCAATTGATTTCAGCAGGTCCCTGCATGACAGCCTAAGAGCGACGCGTTTATAACATCCGGTGTGACAGATTGACTTGAATAATAATCTGTGGATAATATTTAATTTCATCCGCTCATTTGATTAAATCATTTGTTTTACTGTTATATATCATCCACAAAGAAAGATATATTTTATATGATAGGTTTTCGATGCTATTGTTTTGATTTTATGAATGCACAATACAACACAAAAGCACTTAACGGCTGAATTGAAATATGCAGTAGTAGACCCCCAGGCATAACCTAACCAAAAGCTAGATTGCACAAGTTTTTCAGAGTGACCATATGTAGTTCTATCGATTTTCGATCGAATATTGGTTTACAATTGAGCACACTAAAACTCAATTTTTCTGACCGAAATTCAAATATTTTTCTAAGTATTCACCGTTCAACAATAAATTTGAAATTTAATAATAATAATAATAATAATTTTGTGAGTGAATAAAAAGTTGTTTTTACCGAAAATTACCGAGTTTGCTTTAGATTTCCTACCGATAACCTCTAAAAACAATCTGGTCACTCCGTGCCAGCAACCGGCCTGCTGAAATCAATTGCTGCTAGTCAAAAATCCATTGATCGTAATCAAAAATAGAGGATGCTAGTCAAGAATCTATTGCGACTATTCAAAAAAAGTATGCTTCTAGTCTAAACTCAATTGGAAAACCCTGTATCACAATATTAAAGGAGGATTTGTTGTGATCATAGCAACATCGCTAGTTTAAACGAAGTGTAGTAGGCTTTATTGAAATAGAGAATAAATTAGTCTGCATTTTCTTTTCGTACGAACAAGAAGTTCCAACAGGATTTACGGAAAGAAGGTTAAAAGGAGATAAGGGTTATTTTATATAAATTCTAAATTATGTTTTTAATTTTCTTTACAGATACAACTTGAAACAAACCACGCCCCACGAACCACGATGGCCTCTTCCTCGTCCAGCAGCAGCAGCAGCAGCAGAATGTCGGTGATGGACCGCGACCTCTGTCTGCTGCTGGTGGAGATGTCGTCCGAGAAGGTAACCGTGCGGCAGAAGGCGTTCAACAAGATGAGCACCATCCTGAACAACCGGGAGGACGATTTTCTCGACTACATGGCATCGGATGCGTTCGAGACGCAGTGGTGCGCGGTGCTGGATGCGGCTTACCACGGCATACAGAAGCAGAGCTACGCCATTACGACCCAGGTGCAGAGCAAGAACCACGACTACGTCGTGGTGCTGCACAAGCTCGTTGAGCTGGCGATGGATCGGGATGCGCCGCAGCTACCGCACAGCCAGCTGATCGGGTGCTTTGTGCGCGCGATCAACGATCAAGCGATGCGGGACAGTTTTGGTGTGTGCTTTCTGCACGTGCTGAACAAGTTCGTGCTGTGCTCCAAGTGGTGCCTAACGCCGGTGAGCTACGAGCACTGGAAAGGTAAGCAGAGGGGTGAAAAGGTTGATTTACTTTATTTAGTATTAAACGGGGATTTTTTTTGCAGAAATTCTTGACTGCTGTTTAGTGATGCTGGATACAGCGCACGTACCAAAGCACTTGGCGGCCAACTGTCTCTCGCTGGCTGTGGTGAAATTTTTAGCCAACTGCTCGATGCAAACACTGCTGGCGGACTATTTGAGCCGGCTGATTGTCCACCTGCGCCAGGCGGTAAACGAGAAGAAAAGTAACGTTTTATGCGATCTGATAAACATAGCTTTGTACATAACAGAAGCGGTAAGTAGCGTTTAGCACCATCTCCGAGGTGGGTTTTTTGCTGTCTCAAAGCTAAACCTAATCACACTTTGATCGCCACGTGCAGATAGCGGTGGATTGTAAGGCGAAGATCATTGCATTCTTGGAGTCGCTCGTTCCATGCACGGTGAAACTTTACAAGGAAGCAAACTTGCGCAAGGAACAGAAAGTGTCACTGTTCCGGTTGATGCATCTGTCGCTGATAATGTTGTACCCGGGAGGAAAATCTCATACCCTTGCCAAACCACTGACCCGAGACGGTTTGCAGCAGGTCGAGGACGATGAAGCGCGAAGGAAAACGTTGCGCGAATATCATTACATACTGACGAGTGAAATGAAGGCACGGGATCAGAGTTCGTTCTTTGGCTCGAATGAGGCCCCTTTTGCTGATGGTTTCATTGACTTTGCCGCCCGGTTGTGTTATACGGTAAGATTATTTGAGTTTTTTTCTGCATTTTTAAAGGGAAAATTACTACTTCTTACTCATCCCTTTTTCAAAGGTGTACTGGAACGAGGATAATTGGAAGGAATCTAGCGGCGAAGAAACGGCCGCAAAGCGAAACAAACAGTTTAACAAACTGCAAAGCATCATGGAGATGGTCGGTACTGCTCCAAATCAGCTTAATTTGCGTTGGTACGATCACGCTTCCTCTTTCATGTAGAAAAGATCATTAATAAACATTTTCCTCCAGGTTGTACATCCTTTCTGCGGTTCTAGACAGATATGAGGCAGCACTTACTAGCGACGACTATGCGCAACTGTTGCAACTGTTGTGCAATGTGCAACCGAGCCTACAATCGCCGCACGAGCATGATGCTTTCTACCAGTGCTGTTCCGTGCTGCTCGCGTTCGAACAAAAGTCAACCCATCGATCGTTGAACACAGCGGCGGCCAGCGGTGAATCGATTGGCGAGCTTTGGGCCAAAATGATAGCCGCTGCGTTCCGTGCCTGCACCAACACCGCCGCAAGAACGTGCGCTAAATCCAATCTCCTGCTGCAGCTATTGATTCGCCATCGAAAGTATCCGAACGTCGGCTTTCTAAACAGCACCGTGCTGGAAGCCTTTTACACCTATGCCGTGGAGAAGACGAACCTTAACGTCGGCACGGTGCTGTCCATCCTGGAGACGGTGGGCAACGCCGAGTGTCTCGGCAGTGTCGACGGTGTGCTGACCAAGCTGCTCAACTATCTCTATCCGCAGACGCGCGAAACACAGTCGAAAGCGATACTACACGCAAAGGAGCGGCTGAGCGCAAAGACGCTGGCACGCATTTCGATCCTTTGCGTGGTGACTACATGTTGCGCAATGGATGAGACAGAGCGGCACACACACGCCGGAGTGCACGATACCTTTTACCGGGAGCGAGACGGGCAGTTGCAAACGCTCGAGCAAAGACTTCGCTACCATAGTTTAGAGGAATTGCTAGCGTTGGAGCAGCACAAAAAGGAAGGGATTGATGCGGAATCACCCCAAGGCAGCGCACGAATCTCTTACAACATAAACGAACCACTGTTTTTGCGCCTGTGTGAGGTAGTAAGCTTCGACAAGCATATCCTGCCCGATGGGAATTATTTTCTAGCCGATGGATTGGCATGCATCTGCGACGATTTGGAGTTGTACCTGGAGATGCTCAACATTTTGCAGCTGCACGCCGCGTACGATGAGCAGCAGTGCACCAGGAGCCCACTGTACAAAAAGGTTCTGCTCAAGTTCGACCTACTAAACGGTGGATTTGAGCGGCTGTTGAAAAACGATGCGGCCTCCACGCTAAATCTCATCAAAACCAGGAACCTTGCCGAGCGATTGTTGGCCATCTTTCGTGTCCCTTACCATCCGTCGGTAAGGAAGCTGCTGCAGCAAACCGAACACACGTTCATTATGCGATGGGCAATCGGGCAGATCAGTCTGAAGGAGGGGAGGATTCGCAGTGCGTGACCGTGTTGCAGCCGGATAAACTGGCCACGGAAGAGCAAATGCAGCGATGTTTCCTCCACGTCGTAGCGGAATATCTGCAGTACGAAGGGCCAAGCCTGAACGAGGCTCACGAGCTGCTGGATCGGTTGGAACTGAATGTGTTCAGCAGTTTGGATTTGTTCTATCTGTTTGATCTGTGTCGAATACTGCTGGCGCAAACTTCCCATGAGGTGGTGGCCGTATGGGTACTGAGAAACCTGGTAGATGTGTGCAAAAACCACTACACCAATCCTGACATTACGGAGCAGATTATCGATCTGTACGGTGGTAAGTTAATTGTAGCTGTGATCAACTGAACTCTCTTCTCAAATTGTGTTTAATCCGTTTCAGCTTTAACCGCCTTCGTGAGCCCGTACGAAGACATGATCCGCAACGTAACGATCGTGCTGTACTCGTTCGTAAAACAGTGCGCCAAACACACGTACTCTACCGAGCTGCAGGTGAAGATACTGGCGCAGGTGAAGTATCTGCTCCGCGCTTACCCGCAGCACATCCGTACGCCAACGCACGAGAGCATCTACAACGGATTGGTGCCGTTGCTGAGCAGCCCAAGCTATCGCATCAAGCTGGAAGCGGTCAGGAATATTCTGCACTTCATGCAGCTCGAATGGTCACATCCTGACCTTTCTTCGGTTCCGTGCAGCTTTTACGAGTTTCAGCTGCAACTGTACGATCAAATTCAGTTCGAGGAGCTACTAGCGACCGACGGTGGGATGGACATGAACGATGAGAGAATGAACGTGATTAGCGGCTGCCTTCAGCTGCTGTTGGGCATCTTTCGCATTAGCTTCATGCTGCGTCGGCGCGCGTTGTGCGATTTTGTGCTGCTCGTTCAGTTGGGAAGCGTAAACGATGGTAAGTGTTGTTACAGCAATAGCTGACAATTAAAGTTTAATTATTGTATAATCATATTTTTGTCCTTCTTCTAGACAAAATGGCAAACACCATACGGCTTATGCGCACCTCCAGCGATATCGACTTCTGCCAGCTGCTTCAAGCTAACCTGGACACCGTACTCGAGCTATGGCTAACCAAAGGGAATCGGTTGCTGCATTTCCCGTTCCGTCTAGCGGGAAAGATCGCCACGATCGAAGAGTTTATCCAACTGTTCAAGAAAAACATTTCCTTCGTCATACTCTGCATGCAGCCGGAACGGTTCGAACAGTTCTGCAAATCGATTGGCGTACAGCAGGCAGAAATGGTGAAGGTATGTTTTCGGTTGGAATGAATTTAAAATGATAAATGACCAATTTTCCATTTCATTACCAGAGTATACTGCCGAAATGTGTTTCGTTCCTTCTGCCCAAGTACGCCAAATGTGAAGGGATGGCGCCCAAGTATGATGCAATAGCTAGTCGGATGCACAAAGCACTTGCCCCTATAATAAGCACGGTAGATCTTAAAGATTACGTGTCGGAAATTATCAAACACCTCACCCACCGATTGAACGATCACGTTGAGCTGGGCAAGCTGTTGGACCAGGACCTGCCAAGCTGCTTCGTTGCCGATCTGTCGCTTAGCAAAGCCACTTACTCGACGGCGCTCGAGCACCTGAAACAGTCGGTATGGGGATCGCAATCGTTCAAGTACACGCTGCTGAGCAATTTGTGTTTTAAAAACAGCTCACCAATTGAACGCACCCTAACGGATGTCAAACGCTGGCTTTGGGCGGCTGATGAACCGGAGCAGAAAATGGTACATCTCTTCCAGTACACGGTGTTTCTCGACCATCTGAAAGAGTACATCGGACAGCAGAAGGAACGCGCGTTCAAACCCTATCTCGTGCGAGATGTGGTGTATTTCCTGTGCAACTTGTTGTCCTCCTTTCCCGCCCTACGACTTGCCACGCTCAACAGCTTCGGGCGGTTCCTGGAGCACGTGGTCGCATCTAGCGATGCGTGCGAGCTGCTCTCGGAACATTTGCACTTCATAGTGTCATCATTGCTGGAGGTGGAAAATGTCGATCCGGCATCGGAGATTTCTCAAAAATCGCTAACTCTGCTACGGTTTCTGATCTTACAACACTCTGCCGCGTTTGCGGGTGCGATCGGTAAGCTGAATTATCTACCAAAGGACGAACGATTCGATCAGTTGCGGCTTGCTATATCGCGCCAAAAAACGATCGGTCATGAAAATGTGCTGCCAAGGGAAGAAATCGCGGCGCTGATTGAGTTGCCCAATTTAAGATACGAAGATTTGGCTGCGCTGAAGATTGTGGTAAGCTTTTGCTGTATTTTGAGTGACTTGGAAGTTATATAATTATTAATTTTTTTATTGTAGCTCACCACCAAAAAGAAAGATCTAAAATTATTGTGCGATGAGCTGAGCGAGCAAAGCGCATCGTCGGGCGCTAATGGGGAAAGCGTGCTTCATCGGTTAGTCTACACTTTGCTGGAAGTTGTGCGCAGCTCCCCGTTCGACAAGCGATCGATGGAAGCTCTCCGATGTTTGAGTGAAATAGGACCGATCGATCTGGGAACAATGCTGTTAAAATCCGACGCAGAAATGATTGCTTACGATACGGTACAGCTTTAAAGCCCTGGGCAGTAGCAATATCAATTAAATTTTAAATTTCTATCTCTCTTTAGATCAACAACTCGAAGGAAGCAATCGAACGATGTGCTGCGGTGCTGCTGAGCGAATTGAACGAGCTGATAACGAACAGAAACGTTCCGGTTGCAAACTACGCCTCACTGATTTGCTACAAAATGCTGTACGGAAAAACATTCCATGCTTTGGCGGGTGAGATTCTAAACAAAATTGCATATAGAAATCCATTTTAAATCTTAACTTCGATCATATTCGTATCTCTAACAGCCAAACTACCAACACTGCACCCATTTTTGGGAACTTCTGCGGAAGAGATCAAACTCTTCACTCGTACCACCGGACGCAGTTTGTCGTTGCGGCCAATGCTTGCCAACGAACGGATCGAGTACAGCGCTTTTGTGCAGCAGCTGTCAGCCGCGTTGCTGTCATTTTTGGGAAATACGATGATTAAAAAGCTGGCCGAACAGGAAACGACATTCGTCGAGAAGCTTGTCCCTTTGCTGGTACAGATAACGATAAAGCAATTCGAAGAGTCAATCATCGATAGCATGGGCAGCTTTGTAAGTGCTCTTGTTGCACAGTAGTAGATGCCACGGATGATAAGGAAACATTTGAATATATCTTCCTTTTTTGCAGATTAATGAGTTTTTCAACGAGTTCGCTGCCATTCAAAATGAGGTTCACAATATTTTCAATGACCCGAAAGCTATTCAACTGATGCTTACCATCGTGGAGTGTGTTCGGATACATAATCAATGGTAAGTGTAATTTACAAATTTTTGTTAATACTTTTCCTAAAAAATAATGTTTGTAATAGCTTTCCACAGTACAAAATTTCCGTTAACTATCTACGAATCGCACAAGCGTCTCAATTCTGTCAGGCACACTTTAAAGCCATCCTGTATGGTGACCTCTGGTACCGGGAGGAAGAGGAGCAAGGCAAGCATGATGCCAAACGACACCCGGAACTGCAAAACATAATGAAATCATGCCATTTGGCGATCGGCGTAAACGATGCAGTTAAATCATTCCTCAACCCAATCCAGGAACGGATGGAATATTACCGTCTAGAGCAGAATTACGCCAGATGCTTGGTTATGCAAGATGCAAGCACACCGTGGTCGCAAGATACCGCCCTGGACAGTGCGGGCACACAGAATGCCATCTTGCAAACACTGAAAGACTCCTCACTGTACGGTTTGGCTAGATCGTTACATGTCGCACCGCAACAGATTGATTACGAGTGTGCCTGGCGGCTGTCCGACTGGAATGTACTATTCGACGCGGACGGCGGTGTTGGTCCCAATGTCCCGAAGAGAGCACCGGCTGCCGGTTCGAGCGCGCTGCTCCTACAGTCGCGATCCTTCGAGCGAGCGCATTACAAAGCGCTCAAGTGTTTGCAGCTGCGCGATGAACTCGCGGTGGAAAGTGCGATCGTGGCAGCGCAGCGTGCCGTTAGCGAACTTTTCAAGCTTACCAGCATCGAATCCACCAAACACATCTACCACGGGCTGTGCCGGTTGCGGATGCTGCAGCAGATCGAAGACTTCGGTGAGGTACACTTCTCCAGACAGATCGACTGCGAGCAGGACCTGCTGAACCGGTGGAGGGAACAGGACGAGCTGCCGCACAGCGAGTTCACGCTGCTGGAAACGATCCTTTCCCAGCGGCTGTCCATCTTCAGCACGGCCGGGATTCGTGCGAAACGTAAATGGGTACCGCCGGCAGTGTACAGCACGCTGCTGCTGCTGATCCACGAATCGCGCCTGCGAGGCTTCGTGGACTGTGCGGTACGGAATGTGGTGCTGATCGCTGAAGCAGGAGCTGCCGGCCAACGTGCAGTCGGTGGTGATGCTGGAACGTGCAGCTATTGGAGTGCCGGCCAGCCGGTGCTGGCAAGGAGTTGGCGTGGGAAGTAATGAACGCGCCAAGTACGGTGATCCGATGGTGAAGGGAGTGGCGTGTCGCCTTTACGGTGAGTTCACTTGCCGGACACTCGCAGGAGATCTGTCGCTGATACTTTCAACAAGCGGAAAAATATGTCCAGTTTGTGCTGTCGCGACAGGCGGCGGCGACGGCTGCGGGTGGCGAACAGAAAACCTCGCCGGGAACGTTCCCGCTAACCATCGTTGCTTCGACGTGGATCGTAACTTCACCGTGCAACACCGTGAAGCACGCGGATCGTGAATTCGTGCGGGTAGGTTGATGAGGCAATTTTGCTGGGGTTTAAATGAAAATTTGCTCCTCCCTTTCCTGCAGCTCACACGGTAAGATTATTTGTTTTTCTCTCTCTCTGCATGCTTTTAAAGGGAATACGATTACGTACATGCTAACTCACAACGTTTTCATGAGGAAATGAACGAGGATCAGAAAAGAAACTGCTGCTCGAGCTGAAGAAACGGCCGCAACATCGAAACAAACAGTTGAACAAACGAGCGAAAGCAATCTGGTGGAGATGGTCGGACAACGTCCATCATACCGCCAACACGCGGCTACAGATCGGCATTTCCACCTTACATGAGAAAAGATCATTACCAACATCGACCACCATTCGTGTCGTGTTGATCTTTCTGATCGCTGTTCAAGGAGGAAACGCTGATCGCGCACCTGACGAAGGACGTTTCGCGCATACTGATACCGCTCAAGACGCTCAAGGACAATGCGCAGGACATTCACATCAAAGCGTTCGTCGGCTACCCGAGCAGTGTGCAGTTTCACGTGTTGAACTGACCCGTCAGCTGCCCAAGTTTGCGATGTACACCATACCGCACAATCTGACCGGTCACCGAAGAGTGTGTGTAAGTATGCCGCTTACGTTATGTGTGCAGTTTTGTTTTTTTTTAGCGCTTAGTCACCCGGTATTGTAGATGAAGTGAAGATCATCTGTATTTTAAACCGCCAACACGTGCTTGCATGCATAAGTCATCGACATTCGACCCCAAAACCGAATCCGAACCGGCTTTGCTGTGTGGTGTGGTGCTGGTGCTTTTACACCTGTGCGTGGAGAAGTACGAACCTTAACGTCGGCACGGTGCTGTCCATCCTGGAGACGGTGGGCAACGCCGAGTGTCTCGGCAGTGTCGACGGTGTGCTGACCAAGCTGCTCAACTATCTCTATCCGCAGACGCGCGAAACACAGTCGAAAGCGATACTACACGCAAAGGAGCGGCTGAGCGCAAAGACGCTGGCACGCATTTCGATCCTTTGCGTGGTGACTACATGTTGCGCAATGGATGAGACAGAGCGGCACACACACGCCGGAGTGCACGATACCTTTTACCGGGAGCGAGACGGGCAGTTGCAAACGCTCGAGCAAAGACTTCGCTACCATAGTTTAGAGGAATTGCTAGCGTTGGAGCAGCACAAAAAGGAAGGGATTGATGCGGAATCACCCCAAGGCAGCGCACGAATCTCTTACAACATAAACGAACCACTGTTTTTGCGCCTGTGTGAGGTAGTAAGCTTCGACAAGCATATCCTGCCCGATGGGAATTATTTTCTAGCCGATGGATTGGCATGCATCTGCGACGATTTGGAGTTGTACCTGGAGATGCTCAACATTTTGCAGCTGCACGCCGCGTACGATGAGCAGCAGTGCACCAGGAGCCCACTGTACCAAAAGGTTCTGCTCAAGTTCGACCTACTAAACGGTGGATTTGAGCGGCTGTTGAAAAACGATGCGGCCTCCACGCTAAATCTCATCAAAACCAGGAACCTTGCCGAGCGATTGTTGGCCATCTTTCGTGTCCCTTACCATCCGTCGGTAAGGAAGCTGCTGCAGCAAACCGAACACACGTTCATTATGCGATGGGCAATCGGGCAGATCAGTCTGAAGGAGGGGGAGGATTCGCAGTGCGTGACCGTGTTGCAGCCGGATAAACTGGCCACGGAAGAGCAAATGCAGCGATGTTTCCTCCACGTCGTAGCGGAATATCTGCAGTACGAAGGGCCAAGCCTGAACGAGGCTCACGAGCTGCTGGATCGGTTGGAACTGAATGTGTTCAGCAGTTTGGATTTGTTCTATCTGTTTGATCTGTGTCGAATACTGCTGGCGCAAACTTCCCATGAGGTGGTGGCCGTATGGGTACTGAGAAACCTGGTAGATGTGTGCAAAAACCACTACACCAATCCTGACATTACGGAGCAGATTATCGATCTGTACGGTGGTAAGTTAATTGTAGCTGTGATCAACTGAACTCTCTTCTCAAATTGTGTTTAATCCGTTTCAGCTTTAACCGCCTTCGTGAGCCCGTACGAAGACATGATCCGCAACGTAACGATCGTGCTGTACTCGTTCGTAAAACAGTGCGCCAAACACACGTACTCTACCGAGCTGCAGGTGAAGATACTGGCGCAGGTGAAGTATCTGCTCCGCGCTTACCCGCAGCACATCCGTACGCCAACGCACGAGAGCATCTACAACGGATTGGTGCCGTTGCTGAGCAGCCCAAGCTATCGCATCAAGCTGGAAGCGGTCAGGAATATTCTGCACTTCATGCAGCTCGAATGGTCACATCCTGACCTTTCTTCGGTTCCGTGCAGCTTTTACGAGTTTCAGCTGCAACTGTACGATCAAATTCAGTTCGAGGAGCTACTAGCGACCGACGGTGGGATGGACATGAACGATGAGAGAATGAACGTGATTAGCGGCTGCCTTCAGCTGCTGTTGGGCATCTTTCGCATTAGCTTCATGCTGCGTCGGCGCGCGTTGTGCGATTTTGTGCTGCTCGTTCAGTTGGGAAGCGTAAACGATGGTAAGTGTTGTTACAGCAATAGCTGACAATTAAAGTTTAATTATTGTATAATCATATTTTTGTCCTTCTTCTAGACAAAATGGCAAACACCATACGGCTTATGCGCACCTCCAGCGATATCGACTTCTGCCAGCTGCTTCAAGCTAACCTGGACACCGTACTCGAGCTATGGCTAACCAAAGGGAATCGGTTGCTGCATTTCCCGTTCCGTCTAGCGGGAAAGATCGCCACGATCGAAGAGTTTATCCAACTGTTCAAGAAAAACATTTCCTTCGTCATACTCTGCATGCAGCCGGAACGGTTCGAACAGTTCTGCAAATCGATTGGCGTACAGCAGGCAGAAATGGTGAAGGTATGTTTTCGGTTGGAATGAATTTAAAATGATAAATGACCAATTTTCCATTTCATTACCAGAGTATACTGCCGAAATGTGTTTCGTTCCTTCTGCCCAAGTACGCCAAATGTGAAGGGATGGCGCCCAAGTATGATGCAATAGCTAGTCGGATGCACAAAGCACTTGCCCCTATAATAAGCACGGTAGATCTTAAAGATTACGTGTCGGAAATTATCAAACACCTCACCCACCGATTGAACGATCACGTTGAGCTGGGCAAGCTGTTGGACCAGGACCTGCCAAGCTGCTTCGTTGCCGATCTGTCGCTTAGCAAAGCCACTTACTCGACGGCGCTCGAGCACCTGAAACAGTCGGTATGGGGATCGCAATCGTTCAAGTACACGCTGCTGAGCAATTTGTGTTTTAAAAACAGCTCACCAATTGAACGCACCCTAACGGATGTCAAACGCTGGCTTTGGGCGGCTGATGAACCGGAGCAGAAAATGGTACATCTCTTCCAGTACACGGTGTTTCTCGACCATCTGAAAGAGTACATCGGACAGCAGAAGGAACGCGCGTTCAAACCCTATCTCGTGCGAGATGTGGTGTATTTCCTGTGCAACTTGTTGTCCTCCTTTCCCGCCCTACGACTTGCCACGCTCAACAGCTTCGGGCGGTTCCTGGAGCACGTGGTCGCATCTAGCGATGCGTGCGAGCTGCTCTCGGAACATTTGCACTTCATAGTGTCATCATTGCTGGAGGTGGAAAATGTCGATCCGGCATCGGAGATTTCTCAAAAATCGCTAACTCTGCTACGGTTTCTGATCTTACAACACTCTGCCGCGTTTGCGGGTGCGATCGGTAAGCTGAATTATCTACCAAAGGACGAACGATTCGATCAGTTGCGGCTTGCTATATCGCGCCAAAAAACGATCGGTCATGAAAATGTGCTGCCAAGGGAAGAAATCGCGGCGCTGATTGAGTTGCCCAATTTAAGATACGAAGATTTGGCTGCGCTGAAGATTGTGGTAAGCTTTTGCTGTATTTTGAGTGACTTGGAAGTTATATAATTATTAATTTTTTTATTGTAGCTCACCACCAAAAAGAAAGATCTAAAATTATTGTGCGATGAGCTGAGCGAGCAAAGCGCATCGTCGGGCGCTAATGGGGAAAGCGTGCTTCATCGGTTAGTCTACACTTTGCTGGAAGTTGTGCGCAGCTCCCCGTTCGACAAGCGATCGATGGAAGCTCTCCGATGTTTGAGTGAAATAGGACCGATCGATCTGGGAACAATGCTGTTAAAATCCGACGCAGAAATGATTGCTTACGATACGGTACAGCTTTAAAGCCCTGGGCAGTAGCAATATCAATTAAATTTTAAATTTCTATCTCTCTTTAGATCAACAACTCGAAGGAAGCAATCGAACGATGTGCTGCGGTGCTGCTGAGCGAATTGAACGAGCTGATAACGAACAGAAACGTTCCGGTTGCAAACTACGCCTCACTGATTTGCTACAAAATGCTGTACGGAAAAACATTCCATGCTTTGGCGGGTGAGATTCTAAACAAATTGCATATAGAAATCCATTTTAAATCTTAACTTCGATCATATTCGTATCTCTAACAGCCAAACTACCAACACTGCACCCATTTTTGGGAACTTCTGCGGAAGAGATCAAACTCTTCACTCGTACCACCGGACGCAGTTTGTCGTTGCGGCCAATGCTTGCCAACGAACGGATCGAGTACAGCGCTTTTGTGCAGCAGCTGTCAGCCGCGTTGCTGTCATTTTTGGGAAATACGATGATTAAAAAACTGGCCGAACAGGAAACGACATTCGTCGAGAAGCTTGTCCCTTTGCTGGTACAGATAACGATAAAGCAATTCGAAGAGTCAATCATCGATAGCATGGGCAGCTTTGTAAGTGCTCTTGTTGCACAGTAGTAGATGCCACGGATGATAAGGAAACATTTGAATATATCTTCCTTTTTTGCAGATTAATGAGTTTTTCAACGAGTTCGCTGCCATTCAAAATGAGGTTCACAATATTTTCAATGACCCGAAAGCTATTCAACTGATGCTTACCATCGTGGAGTGTGTTCGGATACATAATCAATGGTAAGTGTAATTTACAAATTTTTGTTAATACTTTTCCTAAAAAATAATGTTTGTAATAGCTTTCCACAGTACAAAATTTCCGTTAACTATCTACGAATCGCACAAGCGTCTCAATTCTGTCAGGCACACTTTAAAGCCATCCTGTATGGTGACCTCTGGTACCGGGAGGAAGAGGAGCAAGGCAAGCATGATGCCAAACGACACCCGGAACTGCAAAACATAATGAAATCATGCCATTTGGCGATCGGCGTAAACGATGCAGTTAAATAATTCCTCAACCCAATCCAGGAACGGATGGAATATTACCGTCTAGAGCAGAATTACGCCAGATGCTTGGTTATGCAAGATGCAAGCACACCGTGGTCGCAAGATACCGCCCTGGACAGTGCGGGCACACAGAATGCCATCTTGCAAACACTGAAAGACTCCTCACTGTACGGTTTGGCTAGATCGTTACATGTCGCACCGCAACAGATTGATTACGAGTGTGCCTGGCGGCTGTCCGACTGGAATGTACTATTCGACGCGGACGGCGGTGTTGGTCCCAATGTCCCGAAGAGAGCACCGGCTGCCGGTTCGAGCGCGCTGCTCCTACAGTCGCGATCCTTCGAGCGAGCGCATTACAAAGCGCTCAAGTGTTTGCAGCTGCGCGATGAACTCGCGGTGGAAAGTGCGATCGTGGCAGCGCAGCGTGCCGTTAGCGAACTTTTCAAGCTTACCAGCATCGAATCCACCAAACACATCTACCACGGGCTGTGCCGGTTGCGGATGCTGCAGCAGATCGAAGACTTCGGTGAGGTACACTTCTCCAGACAGATCGACTGCGAGCAGGACCTGCTGAACCGGTGGAGGGAACAGGACGAGCTGCCGCACAGCGAGTTCACGCTGCTGGAAACGATCCTTTCCCAGCGGCTGTCCATCTTCAGCACGGCCGGGATTCGTGCGAAACGTAAATGGGTACCGCCGGCAGTGTACAGCACGCTGCTGCTGCTGATCCACGAATCGCGCCTGCGAGGCTTCGTGGACTGTGCGGTACGGAATGTGGTGCTGATCGGGAAGCAGGAGCTGCCGGCCAACGTGCAGTCGGTGGTGATGCTGGAAAATGCACAGCTCAATTGGAGTGCCGGCCAGCCGGTGCTGGCGAAGGAGTTGGCGTGGGAAGTAATGAACAGCGCCAAGTACACTGATCCGATGGTGAAGGGAGTGGCGTGTCGCCTTTACGGTGAGTTCCTTGCCGAAGGACACTCGCAGGAGATCAAGTCGCTATGCTCGGACTACTTTCAACAAGCGGAAAAATATGTCCAGTTTGTGCTGTCGCGACAGGCGGCGGCGACGGCTGCGGGTGGCGAACAGAAAACCTCGCCCGGGAACGTTCCCGCTAACCATCGTTGCTTCGACGTGGATCGTAACTTCACCGTGCAGCACACCGTCGCGAAGTACGCGGATCGTGAATTTGTGCGGGTAGGTTGAGGAGCATTGCAATATTAAATGGGGTAAACTAAATGAAAATTTGCTCCTCCCTTTCCTGCAGCTCACACGATGAGACACGTGCTTCATGCCCTGTTTTCTCTCTCTCTCTCTCTTTTTGCTTTTCCGCCAGTAAGGGGATATACGACGCCAAGCGTCAACATGCTAACGTTGCACAACGTTGCCGATGAGGAAATGAACGCTCTGCTGACTCAGAAACAGAAACTGCTGCTCGAGCTGAAGCACTACGAAAACAACATCAAGTACAACAAGGAAATCCTGAGCAACACGAGCGAAAGCAATCTGGTGCAGAGTGTGCCGGACAACGTCGGCATCATACCGTCCAACACGCGGCTACAGATCGGCATTTCCACCAGCTACGATAGCAACGATATGAACATCGACATCACCGTGTCGACCAACAACTCGACCACGATTCGTGTCGTGTTGATCTTTGCTGATCAGCTGTTCAAGGAGGAAACGCTGATCGCGCACCTGACGAAGGACGTTTCGCGCATACTGATACCGCTCAAGACGCTCAAGGACAATGCGCAGGACATTCACATCAAAGCGTTCGTCGGCTACCCGAGCAGTGTGCAGTTTCACGTGTTTGAACTGACCCGTCAGCTGCCCAAGTTTGCGATGTACACCATACCGCACAATCTGACCGGGTCACCGAAGAGTGTGTGTAAGTATGCCGCTTACGTTATGTGTGCAGTTTTGTTTTTTTTACGCGCTTAGTCACCCGGTATTTGTAGATGAAGTGAAGATCATCTGATTATTTTAAACCGCCAACACGTGCTTGCATGCATAAGTCATCGACATTCGACCCCAAAACCGAATGCCCGAACCAGTTTTGCTGTGTGGTGTGGTGGTGGTGCTGGATGGAAAACTGTGATTTGTGTTGTACGCCTTAACCGTTCGTACGGATGCAGTGCTAAAGCCCAGTGATGGATTCCTTTTTCGGCTTCGATACCAGTCTGCCGGGTGAGAACGACGAGGAGTAGGAGGAGGAGGAAGCTCGCCGATTCTTCCAGGCAGCACCGCGGCGCACCGCCGAACTGCATTCGCCGCTGCAGCGGCGCCGATGCAAAGAAGACATCTCGGACGAGGAGGAGTATGACGCCCTGAATGACGAAACGTTCGGTGCGGCGGACAAGGGCGACTGGAAGGACATCCACGAGCATCTCGTGCGGCTGGAAAGTTGCAGGAATGGGGGGCGAACCGGTTCCTTCCTTGGGGAGGATGAGGACGACGGGGGCAGCAGCGACAACAACAACAGCGAGAGCGGCCGTAGCAGTGTGGTGGCCCAAAGCATTGGCGATGAGTTCGCGAACAAGCTATGGCTGGATCCGAGCATCTGGGGTAGCCCGGCGAAGGTTCCGGCTCCGGTGCAGCCACCGTACAGCGATTATAGGCCCAGCGGTACGCCATTTTCTGCCCTGCCACCACAGCAGAGCGCCTTTCGACCACCGGAACCGGCGCATCCGATCGGGGGAGGTGGCCTGCCGCCAAAACCGCCTCCCTCACTGCCACCGGGCTTGTTTCCACCCATGAAGATGCTGTCAGTGGAGGACATTGAACGAACCATCATCCAGCATCAGCATCAGCAAAATCAGCATCAAAGTATGCTGCAAAAGCAAATGTCACAGCAGCAGCAGCAGCAACAACAACAACACCAACTCCATTACCATCACAACCAATTTCACCAGCAGCAGCAGCAGCAGACACTGCAACCATTCCGCACACCGGCACCGGTCCCGGCCCAACCACCACCACCAGTGAAAGCTCGCGATCATTTCACACCCGCCAAGGAGGTAAAGAGTATGCAGCCGCCGATCCCGATGATCTCCTCGCCAGTAGCAGCACCACCGTTACGGGTACCACCGGCGCTGCTCACCCCGCCGCTTTCGCTGCTGGGCGCCCGAAACGCCGGCCCCGCTGCCCTGTTCCCGCCCGGACCGTCGCAGGATGCTGAACAACGCGAACCGTCTTCCGCTTGGTTTGCTGCCGTACAACATGCTAGCCGCCCGACCGTACTCGACCCCGATCAACAACCTGGCGATGCATCCGGCATTCCCGCAGCGCTGCTCGTACGGTTCCCCGCTGCAAGGGTTTCTGGGTGGCCCCGGCCCGGTACAGATGGGTCCGCCACCGCCGCTACCTCCTCGCCATCCGGGACCAGCGCCGGGTGGGCCGCCGCCATTTTTGATGCAGCGCAGCCCGACGCCCCTGCCGACGAACCAGTTCAACCAGCGGCTGGTGCAGGAAATTCAACAAAACCATCCGCTGCTCGCGTTCAACCGACAGCTCGCTGCGGCCAGCACGCTCAGCGTTTGCGGCAATGGCGTGAACAAAGCAGCCCCGCTAGTAGCCCTGCCAAGGGCGGGTTTTATGAAGCAGCAGCACCATTTCCAGCAGCAGCAGCAGCAACGATCCCGAGTAGGCAATGGAATGCCATCGAGCACTGCAGGCGGCGGGCAGCCAGAGGAGCGCGATGAGTACGCAAACATGATGAGCAATCGCAACAAGCAGTGGCTAATCGGGATAAAGCTGACGCAGCTCAACTCGGACGCACCCTACTTTAACGATTACTATTTCACCGTGTACAAGCAGCGGCTGGCAGCGGCGAAGGGCGAGGGCGATAATAGGATCTATCGCGAAAATCAGCTCAACCATCCGTTCACCCAGCCGGAGGAGCATGCCCAGCTGCTGTTACTGTCGCTGCTGTCGAAGAACGGCAAGAGCGGGCTGCTCGGCACGAACCGCGAACGTCGCAGTTCCGAATCCCGCTCCAACCCGAACGGCGGTAGCGAGGGAAAGGATGGCTCAGCGCCGACGGGTGGTGGTCGAGCGTATACCCCGCTCCAATTTCAAAATTCGCTCGGCAAGCTGCAGTGCGGTAGTGTGATAGCGCCGCGAAAGCTCATCGACGCCGACGTGATGGGCAGCGACCAGCTGAACGGAAATGGCGTGCCGGCACTTGAACCGCCGCCCGCCGCTATCCAGCGCAAAGCTCGCCATGTGCTGCTGCTTATCGAGACGCTGTACAAGTTGGTGCTCAAGCTGGAAGATCTCGGCAATCCCGTTGCGATCGAAGCGATGAAAGCGCTGCGCGAAAAGAAAATGCGCAAGCGAACCAGCAGCACCGGCAGCGGCAGCGGTGTGGCGTGTTTGTCAGAAGCGGGCGCCAAGATTGGCAACGCATTGATAATTAATCCGAATTGGTAATTTAATGATAGTCACGTAAGATGATTTAACCAACAAATCCCGTTAATGTCGATACTAAGCTTCGGTTTTTTTAAATTTAATTTAATTGCTCTCAATCTGCTTTTCAATAAGCGAAATATTGCGATATTACCATATACATTTTAATGTGAAAATCTAGAGAAGACTAGTTTTTAGCCTAACACACACCCACACACACACAACCTCACACTTGTAAAGTGTGGCAAGGGAAGAACTGATACTGAGTTGTCGATGATCATTTAATGTTCCTTATTTATTAGGCTTTGCGTATGTAAAACACACGTGTGTGTGTAAAAGGGTAGCGTAAACTGAATTGCGTATACTCTGTCACACGCCGAAATGAATATATTCCATGCTCCTCTCCATATAAACCCCTGTGAACCGAATGGTATCGTTAGATATTGCTTTTGCAAACCGTGTTATATAGTCATTTAAGTTTGGGCACGACATATAAAGCCCCCCCCTCTTACCTCCCCGGTTAGGTTATTAGGTTATCCGCATGTCGTGCTCGTGCTGATATTTAATTTCGCCCATAGTGTTTCGCGCAAACAGAGCACGTGCGGTTTGAATAGGATTGCAAATCGATCGAATCGAACTCTTTAGTGTAGTGTAAGTTAGTTAACTGGCCAAGGATGACAGACTCGATGTGTACAATGTGGCAGGGGTTTCCCCAGGCGTTCTCATAGCTGTGGGACACTTTATTGACTCTTTCTTAAGTAAAATGTAACGGGAATTGGACTCTATAGCACCCTTGTTGGACATATCCAATAGGAATTTCCAACGAACCTTTCCAAAAAGGGTGCAATAGAGTCCAATTTCCGTCATGTGAAGTTCACTTCCCAATTAGAAAGAGTCAAGAAGTAGTGTCTCATAACTATAACCAGGCTAGAACCCCTGGAAAATCCTGTAAACTGCATTTGAGCCACTTTGTCACATCCATCCGCCCTCTACACAATTAAGCTTCACGTGCAATGAGAAATGGAAAGAGTAGCTGTAGACACTGTAAAAACTGTCCGTACCCGCTTACGGCACTATCAAACGAAACATTAAAACACATTCGTCTCTTCATTCAGTAGTACATAAATCTATAGATACATAATTTTATAGTTGAGTGCATTTACCTGAACTTGTTTTTAGACTAATCTTTCGATAGCTCTTTTTCACGTGTCCGTTGGTGTTTATCACTCACTGAACTTCTTTACACGATTACTTCTTTCCTTTTCAAATGTACTAGCTAGATGTACTATGGCACTGCAATTACTTTTCGGAAAACTTAAAACCTATTACACTACTCACTTGAATTGCTTTGATTTCTCTACCTACTTTCCAATATAAGAACGGTTAAAAAATGTGAAGAGAGCCAACATGCCAAGAAAGCTGTGTAAATGAGCATTTTAGGCTATAATCTTGAACATAAACTTAAACACTGAGCAGCATAAAAAAACTGCAATTGAGTTAAACTATCCATGTAAAAGCTCTGTAATTAAAAAGCAATCAAGCGCAAATTCCGAAACATGCGATAGAGAAAATGTGTCTAAGAAAAATGAACAAAAAAAGGAGATATCCACGATGGAATTGTCGAAAAAGAACAAACAAATAAATCGAACTAATTTTTTTGGGTTTCTTTTGTTATGATGCTTATGAACGCGAGCAAAATGGGTCGTTAGTTTTTGTGTTTTTTAGCGTAGAATTATGGTGCAATACAGGGTTTTCCAATTAAGTTTAGACTAGCAGCATACTTTTTTGAATAGTCGCAATAGATTCTTGACTAGCATCCTTTATTTTTGATTACGAGCAATGGATTATTGACTAGGAGCAATTGATTTCAGCAGGTCCCTGCATGACAGCCTAAGAGCGACGCGTTTATAACATCCGGTGTGACAGATTGACTTGAATAATAATCTGTGGATAATATTTAATTTCATCCGCTCATTTGATTAAATCATTTGTTTTACTGTTATATATCATCCACAAAGAAAGATATATTTTATATGATAGGTTTTCGATGCTATTGTTTTGATTTTATGAATGCACAATACAACACAAAAGCACTTAACGGCTGAATTGAAATATGCAGTAGTAGACCCCCAGGCATAACCTAACCAAAAGCTAGATTGCACAAGTTTTTCAGAGTGACCATATGTAGTTCTATCGATTTTCGATCGAATATTGGTTTACAATTGAGCACACTAAAACTCAATTTTTCTGACCGAAATTCAAATATTTTTCTAAGTATTCACCGTTCAACAATAAATTTGAAATTTAATAATAATAATAATAATAATTTTGTGAGTGAATAAAAAGTTGTTTTTACCGAAAATTACCGAGTTTGCTTTAGATTTCCTACCGATAACCTCTAAAAACAATCTGGTCACTCCGTGCCAGCAACCGGCCTGCTGAAATCAATTGCTGCTAGTCAAAAATCCATTGATCGTAATCAAAAATAGAGGATGCTAGTCAAGAATCTATTGCGACTATTCAAAAAAAGTATGCTTCTAGTCTAAACTCAATTGGAAAACCCTGTATCACAATATTAAAGGAGGATTTGTTGTGATCATAGCAACATCGCTAGTTTAAACGAAGTGTAGTAGGCTTTATTGAAATAGAGAATAAATTAGTCTGCATTTTCTTTTCGTACGAACAAGAAGTTCCAACAGGATTTACGGAAAGAAGGTTAAAAGGAGATAAGGGTTATTTTATATAAATTCTAAATTATGTTTTTAATTTTCTTTACAGATACAACTTGAAACAAACCACGCCCCACGAACCACGATGGCCTCTTCCTCGTCCAGCAGCAGCAGCAGCAGCAGAATGTCGGTGATGGACCGCGACCTCTGTCTGCTGCTGGTGGAGATGTCGTCCGAGAAGGTAACCGTGCGGCAGAAGGCGTTCAACAAGATGAGCACCATCCTGAACAACCGGGAGGACGATTTTCTCGACTACATGGCATCGGATGCGTTCGAGACGCAGTGGTGCGCGGTGCTGGATGCGGCTTACCACGGCATACAGAAGCAGAGCTACGCCATTACGACCCAGGTGCAGAGCAAGAACCACGACTACGTCGTGGTGCTGCACAAGCTCGTTGAGCTGGCGATGGATCGGGATGCGCCGCAGCTACCGCACAGCCAGCTGATCGGGTGCTTTGTGCGCGCGATCAACGATCAAGCGATGCGGGACAGTTTTGGTGTGTGCTTTCTGCACGTGCTGAACAAGTTCGTGCTGTGCTCCAAGTGGTGCCTAACGCCGGTGAGCTACGAGCACTGGAAAGGTAAGCAGAGGGGTGAAAAGGTTGATTTACTTTATTTAGTATTAAACGGGGATTTTTTTTGCAGAAATTCTTGACTGCTGTTTAGTGATGCTGGATACAGCGCACGTACCAAAGCACTTGGCGGCCAACTGTCTCTCGCTGGCTGTGGTGAAATTTTTAGCCAACTGCTCGATGCAAACACTGCTGGCGGACTATTTGAGCCGGCTGATTGTCCACCTGCGCCAGGCGGTAAACGAGAAGAAAAGTAACGTTTTATGCGATCTGATAAACATAGCTTTGTACATAACAGAAGCGGTAAGTAGCGTTTAGCACCATCTCCGAGGTGGGTTTTTTGCTGTCTCAAAGCTAAACCTAATCACACTTTGATCGCCACGTGCAGATAGCGGTGGATTGTAAGGCGAAGATCATTGCATTCTTGGAGTCGCTCGTTCCATGCACGGTGAAACTTTACAAGGAAGCAAACTTGCGCAAGGAACAGAAAGTGTCACTGTTCCGGTTGATGCATCTGTCGCTGATAATGTTGTACCCGGGAGGAAAATCTCATACCCTTGCCAAACCACTGACCCGAGACGGTTTGCAGCAGGTCGAGGACGATGAAGCGCGAAGGAAAACGTTGCGCGAATATCATTACATACTGACGAGTGAAATGAAGGCACGGGATCAGAGTTCGTTCTTTGGCTCGAATGAGGCCCCTTTTGCTGATGGTTTCATTGACTTTGCCGCCCGGTTGTGTTATACGGTAAGATTATTTGAGTTTTTTTCTGCATTTTTAAAGGGAAAATTACTACTTCTTACTCATCCCTTTTTCAAAGGTGTACTGGAACGAGGATAATTGGAAGGAATCTAGCGGCGAAGAAACGGCCGCAAAGCGAAACAAACAGTTTAACAAACTGCAAAGCATCATGGAGATGGTCGGTACTGCTCCAAATCAGCTTAATTTGCGTTGGTACGATCACGCTTCCTCTTTCATGTAGAAAAGATCATTAATAAACATTTTCCTCCAGGTTGTACATCCTTTCTGCGGTTCTAGACAGATATGAGGCAGCACTTACTAGCGACGACTATGCGCAACTGTTGCAACTGTTGTGCAATGTGCAACCGAGCCTACAATCGCCGCACGAGCATGATGCTTTCTACCAGTGCTGTTCCGTGCTGCTCGCGTTCGAACAAAAGTCAACCCATCGATCGTTGAACACAGCGGCGGCCAGCGGTGAATCGATTGGCGAGCTTTGGGCCAAAATGATAGCCGCTGCGTTCCGTGCCTGCACCAACACCGCCGCAAGAACGTGCGCTAAATCCAATCTCCTGCTGCAGCTATTGATTCGCCATCGAAAGTATCCGAACGTCGGCTTTCTAAACAGCACCGTGCTGGAAGCCTTTTACACCTATGCCGTGGAGAAGACGAACCTTAACGTCGGCACGGTGCTGTCCATCCTGGAGACGGTGGGCAACGCCGAGTGTCTCGGCAGTGTCGACGGTGTGCTGACCAAGCTGCTCAACTATCTCTATCCGCAGACGCGCGAAACACAGTCGAAAGCGATACTACACGCAAAGGAGCGGCTGAGCGCAAAGACGCTGGCACGCATTTCGATCCTTTGCGTGGTGACTACATGTTGCGCAATGGATGAGACAGAGCGGCACACACACGCCGGAGTGCACGATACCTTTTACCGGGAGCGAGACGGGCAGTTGCAAACGCTCGAGCAAAGACTTCGCTACCATAGTTTAGAGGAATTGCTAGCGTTGGAGCAGCACAAAAAGGAAGGGATTGATGCGGAATCACCCCAAGGCAGCGCACGAATCTCTTACAACATAAACGAACCACTGTTTTTGCGCCTGTGTGAGGTAGTAAGCTTCGACAAGCATATCCTGCCCGATGGGAATTATTTTCTAGCCGATGGATTGGCATGCATCTGCGACGATTTGGAGTTGTACCTGGAGATGCTCAACATTTTGCAGCTGCACGCCGCGTACGATGAGCAGCAGTGCACCAGGAGCCCACTGTACAAAAGGTTCTGCTCAAGTTCGACCTACTAAACGGTGGATTTGAGCGGCTGTTGAAAAACGATGCGGCCTCCACGCTAAATCTCATCAAAACCAGGAACCTTGCCGAGCGATTGTTGGCCATCTTTCGTGTCCCTTACCATCCGTCGGTAAGGAAGCTGCTGCAGCAAACCGAACACACGTTCATTATGCGATGGGCAATCGGGCAGATCAGTCTGAAGGAGGGGGAGGATTCGCAGTGCGTGACCGTGTTGCAGCCGGATAAACTGGCCACGGAAGAGCAAATGCAGCGATGTTTCCTCCACGTCGTAGCGGAATATCTGCAGTACGAAGGGCCAAGCCTGAACGAGGCTCACGAGCTGCTGGATCGGTTGGAACTGAATGTGTTCAGCAGTTTGGATTTGTTCTATCTGTTTGATCTGTGTCGAATACTGCTGGCGCAAACTTCCCATGAGGTGGTGGCCGTATGGGTACTGAGAAACCTGGTAGATGTGTGCAAAAACCACTACACCAATCCTGACATTACGGAGCAGATTATCGATCTGTACGGTGGTAAGTTAATTGTAGCTGTGATCAACTGAACTCTCTTCTCAAATTGTGTTTAATCCGTTTCAGCTTTAACCGCCTTCGTGAGCCCGTACGAAGACATGATCCGCAACGTAACGATCGTGCTGTACTCGTTCGTAAAACAGTGCGCCAAACACACGTACTCTACCGAGCTGCAGGTGAAGATACTGGCGCAGGTGAAGTATCTGCTCCGCGCTTACCCGCAGCACATCCGTACGCCAACGCACGAGAGCATCTACAACGGATTGGTGCCGTTGCTGAGCAGCCCAAGCTATCGCATCAAGCTGGAAGCGGTCAGGAATATTCTGCACTTCATGCAGCTCGAATGGTCACATCCTGACCTTTCTTCGGTTCCGTGCAGCTTTTACGAGTTTCAGCTGCAACTGTACGATCAAATTCAGTTCGAGGAGCTACTAGCGACCGACGGTGGGATGGACATGAACGATGAGAGAATGAACGTGATTAGCGGCTGCCTTCAGCTGCTGTTGGGCATCTTTCGCATTAGCTTCATGCTGCGTCGGCGCGCGTTGTGCGATTTTGTGCTGCTCGTTCAGTTGGGAAGCGTAAACGATGGTAAGTGTTGTTACAGCAATAGCTGACAATTAAAGTTTAATTATTGTATAATCATATTTTTGTCCTTCTTCTAGACAAAATGGCAAACACCATACGGCTTATGCGCACCTCCAGCGATATCGACTTCTGCCAGCTGCTTCAAGCTAACCTGGACACCGTACTCGAGCTATGGCTAACCAAAGGGAATCGGTTGCTGCATTTCCCGTTCCGTCTAGCGGGAAAGATCGCCACGATCGAAGAGTTTATCCAACTGTTCAAGAAAAACATTTCCTTCGTCATACTCTGCATGCAGCCGGAACGGTTCGAACAGTTCTGCAAATCGATTGGCGTACAGCAGGCAGAAATGGTGAAGGTATGTTTTCGGTTGGAATGAATTTAAAATGATAAATGACCAATTTTCCATTTCATTACCAGAGTATACTGCCGAAATGTGTTTCGTTCCTTCTGCCCAAGTACGCCAAATGTGAAGGGATGGCGCCCAAGTATGATGCAATAGCTAGTCGGATGCACAAAGCACTTGCCCCTATAATAAGCACGGTAGATCTTAAAGATTACGTGTCGGAAATTATCAAACACCTCACCCACCGATTGAACGATCACGTTGAGCTGGGCAAGCTGTTGGACCAGGACCTGCCAAGCTGCTTCGTTGCCGATCTGTCGCTTAGCAAAGCCACTTACTCGACGGCGCTCGAGCACCTGAAACAGTCGGTATGGGGATCGCAATCGTTCAAGTACACGCTGCTGAGCAATTTGTGTTTTAAAAACAGCTCACCAATTGAACGCACCCTAACGGATGTCAAACGCTGGCTTTGGGCGGCTGATGAACCGGAGCAGAAAATGGTACATCTCTTCCAGTACACGGTGTTTCTCGACCATCTGAAAGAGTACATCGGACAGCAGAAGGAACGCGCGTTCAAACCCTATCTCGTGCGAGATGTGGTGTATTTCCTGTGCAACTTGTTGTCCTCCTTTCCCGCCCTACGACTTGCCACGCTCAACAGCTTCGGGCGGTTCCTGGAGCACGTGGTCGCATCTAGCGATGCGTGCGAGCTGCTCTCGGAACATTTGCACTTCATAGTGTCATCATTGCTGGAGGTGGAAAATGTCGATCCGGCATCGGAGATTTCTCAAAAATCGCTAACTCTGCTACGGTTTCTGATCTTACAACACTCTGCCGCGTTTGCGGGTGCGATCGGTAAGCTGAATTATCTACCAAAGGACGAACGATTCGATCAGTTGCGGCTTGCTATATCGCGCCAAAAAACGATCGGTCATGAAAATGTGCTGCCAAGGGAAGAAATCGCGGCGCTGATTGAGTTGCCCAATTTAAGATACGAAGATTTGGCTGCGCTGAAGATTGTGGTAAGCTTTTGCTGTATTTTGAGTGACTTGGAAGTTATATAATTATTAATTTTTTTATTGTAGCTCACCACCAAAAAGAAAGATCTAAAATTATTGTGCGATGAGCTGAGCGAGCAAAGCGCATCGTCGGGCGCTAATGGGGAAAGCGTGCTTCATCGGTTAGTCTACACTTTGCTGGAAGTTGTGCGCAGCTCCCCGTTCGACAAGCGATCGATGGAAGCTCTCCGATGTTTGAGTGAAATAGGACCGATCGATCTGGGAACAATGCTGTTAAAATCCGACGCAGAAATGATTGCTTACGATACGGTACAGCTTTAAAGCCCTGGGCAGTAGCAATATCAATTAAATTTTAAATTTCTATCTCTCTTTAGATCAACAACTCGAAGGAAGCAATCGAACGATGTGCTGCGGTGCTGCTGAGCGAATTGAACGAGCTGATAACGAACAGAAACGTTCCGGTTGCAAACTACGCCTCACTGATTTGCTACAAAATGCTGTACGGAAAAACATTCCATGCTTTGGCGGGTGAGATTCTAAACAAAATTGCATATAGAAATCCATTTTAAATCTTAACTTCGATCATATTCGTATCTCTAACAGCCAAACTACCAACACTGCACCCATTTTTGGGAACTTCTGCGGAAGAGATCAAACTCTTCACTCGTACCACCGGACGCAGTTTGTCGTTGCGGCCAATGCTTGCCAACGAACGGATCGAGTACAGCGCTTTTGTGCAGCAGCTGTCAGCCGCGTTGCTGTCATTTTTGGGAAATACGATGATTAAAAAGCTGGCCGAACAGGAAACGACATTCGTCGAGAAGCTTGTCCCTTTGCTGGTACAGATAACGATAAAGCAATTCGAAGAGTCAATCATCGATAGCATGGGCAGCTTTGTAAGTGCTCTTGTTGCACAGTAGTAGATGCCACGGATGATAAGGAAACATTTGAATATATCTTCCTTTTTTGCAGATTAATGAGTTTTTCAACGAGTTCGCTGCCATTCAAAATGAGGTTCACAATATTTTCAATGACCCGAAAGCTATTCAACTGATGCTTACCATCGTGGAGTGTGTTCGGATACATAATCAATGGTAAGTGTAATTTACAAATTTTTGTTAATACTTTTCCTAAAAAATAATGTTTGTAATAGCTTTCCACAGTACAAAATTTCCGTTAACTATCTACGAATCGCACAAGCGTCTCAATTCTGTCAGGCACACTTTAAAGCCATCCTGTATGGTGACCTCTGGTACCGGGAGGAAGAGGAGCAAGGCAAGCATGATGCCAAACGACACCCGGAACTGCAAAACATAATGAAATCATGCCATTTGGCGATCGGCGTAAACGATGCAGTTAAATCATTCCTCAACCCAATCCAGGAACGGATGGAATATTACCGTCTAGAGCAGAATTACGCCAGATGCTTGGTTATGCAAGATGCAAGCACACCGTGGTCGCAAGATACCGCCCTGGACAGTGCGGGCACACAGAATGCCATCTTGCAAACACTGAAAGACTCCTCACTGTACGGTTTGGCTAGATCGTTACATGTCGCACCGCAACAGATTGATTACGAGTGTGCCTGGCGGCTGTCCGACTGGAATGTACTATTCGACGCGGACGGCGGTGTTGGTCCCAATGTCCCGAAGAGAGCACCGGCTGCCGGTTCGAGCGCGCTGCTCCTACAGTCGCGATCCTTCGAGCGAGCGCATTACAAAGCGCTCAAGTGTTTGCAGCTGCGCGATGAACTCGCGGTGGAAAGTGCGATCGTGGCAGCGCAGCGTGCCGTTAGCGAACTTTTCAAGCTTACCAGCATCGAATCCACCAAACACATCTACCACGGGCTGTGCCGGTTGCGGATGCTGCAGCAGATCGAAGACTTCGGTGAGGTACACTTCTCCAGACAGATCGACTGCGAGCAGGACCTGCTGAACCGGTGGAGGGAACAGGACGAGCTGCCGCACAGCGAGTTCACGCTGCTGGAAACGATCCTTTCCCAGCGGCTGTCCATCTTCAGCACGGCCGGGATTCGTGCGAAACGTAAATGGGTACCGCCGGCAGTGTACAGCACGCTGCTGCTGCTGATCCACGAATCGCGCCTGCGAGGCTTCGTGGACTGTGCGGTACGGAATGTGGTGCTGATCGGGAAGCAGGAGCTGCCGGCCAACGTGCAGTCGGTGGTGATGCTGGAAAATGCACAGCTCAATTGGAGTGCCGGCCAGCCGGTGCTGGCGAAGGAGTTGGCGTGGGAAGTAATGAACAGCGCCAAGTACACTGATCCGATGGTGAAGGGAGTGGCGTGTCGCCTTTACGGTGAGTTCCTTGCCGAAGGACACTCGCAGGAGATCAAGTCGCTATGCTCGGACTACTTTCAACAAGCGGAAAAATATGTCCAGTTTGTGCTGTCGCGACAGGCGGCGGCGACGGCTGCGGGTGGCGAACAGAAAACCTCGCCCGGGAACGTTCCCGCTAACCATCGTTGCTTCGACGTGGATCGTAACTTCACCGTGCAGCACACCGTCGCGAAGTACGCGGATCGTGAATTTGTGCGGGTAGGTTGAGGAGCATTGCAATATTAAATGGGGTAAACTAAATGAAAATTTGCTCCTCCCTTTCCTGCAGCTCACCAAATTCATCCGCTCTCAGGAGTGGGAGGCACGGAAAACGAATCTCGCCCGCATGGAGGTCGAGCTGGTCCGCCTGAGGGAGGAAACGCAACGTGCCACCGATCAGCGGCGCAAAGATCTTGGCCGTTCGCTTCACTTTATGCAGAAAAACTTGCAGCGCGACAAGAAAGCGGCCGAAGAGGTGGAACAGAATCGCTGGGACTACTTGAATCTGGCACTGTGCTATTATCTGATGTACGCGAAACAGAGCACGATCGTGAGCGACATGGTGATATTTAGGATCATGTCGCTGTGGTTGAACAATCAGGAAAATACGAGCGCAAAGGAGTTGATCGAAGAGTCGCTGCTTACCATTCCTTCGTACAAGTTTATTGCCGTTTTACCGCAGCTTACACCGCGCGTCGGGCTGGACAGTGGGGACGGTGCGCTGGTGCAGAAAGCTTTGATAAGATGCGCCCTGGACCATCCCCATCACACGCTTCCGTTTGTGTTTGCGCAGCTGCATGCGTATAAAGATCAACCGGATCACGAGTAAGTGCTGGTTAATTATAGTGGAATAACACATTAAGTTAAATTTAAATGCATTTTTAAACATTTCAAGAACTCCCACCAACGATAACCGTTTAATGGGTGTGCGGGAGGTGTACAAAAAGCTGCGCA
This sequence comes from Anopheles merus, assembly GCF_017562075.2. NCBI lineage: Eukaryota > Metazoa > Arthropoda > Insecta > Diptera > Culicidae > Anopheles > Anopheles merus. The sequence goes on along the minus strand of NW_024427617.1, from coordinate 93,334 downwards.
AAGAACCAACGCTCGAGCAAATGTTGCACCAAACAGAGAGAATGAATCTCGCCCTGATCGAGCTGGCCAACAAAACGCTCTCCAGCAGTCCCTCCTTCCGGGAGTACACCATGACGAAACGTGATCCGCTCGGGCAGCTGGAAAGCTTGGATCTCATCCACTGTCCAACGGTGGAGTTGCCCGTCCTAAAAACCGGCAACTATCGCTCACACATCGTAGGCATCAGGCGGTGGGATGCGAAGGTGATCGGTGTCGGTGGAATTAATGCGCCGAAAAAGCTTGCCTGCCTTTGCCTGAACGGTACGAAACGGACGCAGCTGCTCAAGGGGAAGGATGATATGCGCCAGGATGCGGTAATGCAGCAGGTGTTCGGTATAATGAACATACTGCTGCGCCACGATAAGGAAACGGCGCACCGGAAGCTGTCCGTGCGCACGTACAAGGTGGTACCGCTGTCGAGGCAAAGCGGCATACTGGAATGGTGCAACAACACGATGCCGATCGGTGCGTGGTTGCTTTCCGGGCATGCCAAGTATCGGCCGCAGGACCTGGAACCGACAGCGGCGCGAAAAAGTTTTCCAATGTATGTACAAGCTGTTGAGAGCGTTTTTTTGTTTGAATATTAACGATGTTGAAAAATGCTCCTCTTTTCCTCAGAACGCGGTGGCCGGCATGACGTTGCCGAAGAAGCTGAAAAACTATGAAGAAATCTGTGACAAAATTCGGCCCGTCTTTCGGCACTACTTTCTCGAGCAGTACCTGAAGCCGGGCGTGTGGTTCGAGCGGCAGCAGAACTACATCAAAAGTGTGGCCGCCAGCTCGATGATCGGGTACGTGCTGGGCATCGGCGATCGGCACGTGCAGAACATCCTGATCGACAAGCTAACAGGGGAGGTGATCCATATTGATTTTGGCATAGCGTTCGAGATGGGGAAAAATCTGCCCACCCCGGAGACCGTCCCGTTCCGCTTGACGCGTGACATTGTGGATGGTATGGGGATAAGCGGTGTTGAGGGTGTTTTCCGCAAGTAAGCACATGTTCATTGGTAAAGTCTGCAGCTATTAAACCAAACACTCTTTCCCCATTGCTTTCCAGATCGTGCGAGAAAACGCTGGAAGTGTTGCGGAACAATCAGACGGTGATCCTCGCCATCCTGGAGGTGCTGCTGTACGATCCGCTCTACTCGTGGAACGTGCTGTCAAACAAGAAAGCAAACCGTCGGCAACAGCAAGCCTTCCTTTCGCCATCCGGTGACGCTGATGAGGCCGATGGAGCGGTCGGTGGTCTGCCGATGGATGCGGCTAATATCAATGTGACGGCCGAGCGTACGTTGATGCAGGTGGAAGAGAAGCTGCTTGGCCAGGAGGACAACAAGTACATCTCAGTCGATGGGCAGGTGCAAATGCTAATCTTCAACGCAATGAACAAGCGCAATCTCTGTCAAGTGTTTGCGGGATGGCAACCGTACCTGTGAGCAAGTGAGTGTGTGATAAAGCCGGTGATAGTGTTATCTTTTATTTAATTTCTTTTCGTTTTCTACATACATGTATCACATGCATATGACACGATGAGTTGCAAAATGTTGTTAGAAAATATTGAGAAAAAAAACCACTTCAATCATTCTCAATATTAAACGCACAATTGAGGGAGGTAGTATGGTTTTGTACAAAGTAGCTTTGAGCTGTAACACCTGTATCATCCTTTTGAGCCGTCCTATTGGGCGGAAGATGGATCGTTTCTGTTCGTTTATCCGCCAGTGACTTCGATCCCCAGGTGACAACTGTTCTACATTTTTAGCTTAAACTCCTCGTGAACAGCTCGATTTAACCCATTGCCTCATATGAACTCTTGAAAACATGGGTGTGTGAGTGAACAACGATGTGTTGAAGCGTTGAAGTTTATGTCAGAACTTCGGTAGAAGCCGGACAAACAAGAAGCTTGCAGTTTCGTCCTTGGTGTTCAACAGCCAAAACACTGAGTAAAAAGAAATAAACGATCTATCCAGGAGCATCAGAATAGCGGAGAAACGCTGGGAAAATAACAAAACAACGTGAAAGAGTGTTTTATAATAAACTTGTTGTTTAATATGGATTGAAAAGTACGCATGTTTTGTTTTGGGCCGGTAGCTTGTGCACAACGTGATGACAATTCTCAAAATGGCACCAGAAAAAATGCTTCACACTGACGTTTCAACTGTTATAATAAGCTTAAACTCTGCAATATCGCTTGCTCTTTAAGCCAATTTTAAGCCTGCTCTTTAAGCTTCCAGCAACTCGAAAAACGCTAACAATCTGCTCGAAAATGTCACTTGGGTCGAGGTGCCGTTTACGTAGCTGCTCTTTTCCGATGCCAGAAAGGCTGCTACCTCCGCAATTTCTGCAAACAAATATTTTAAATTTAGTCCAATCTAATTCCAATTGCTCATAGAACACTTATCATACCTTCCGGATTTCCGAAGCGACGCAACGCACATTGCATGATGATCATATCTTTCACCTTCTGCGGCACCGTCCCCGTCATCGGCGTGTGGATGAACCCGGGCACGATCGCATTCACCCGGATGTTGTACCGGCCGAACTCGCGTGCCACCACCTAGGTCATCGCTTCCACCCCGGCCTTGCTCGGGGAATAGTTCGACTGTCCGATGTTGCCGGTGCGGGCAACGATCGACGACACGTTCACCATCGAACCGGCCAGCTCGTGCTCGATCATGGCCCGGCCGAAACGTTGCAGCACCAACCACGTACCCTTCAGGTTCACGTTGATCACCGCATCAAAGTCGGACTCGGGCATCTTCAGCAGGAAGTTATCGCGGGTAATACCTGCCGAATTAACGACCACCGTCGGTGGTCGCTTGTACCGGCCAATCACTTCATTCAGCACGGCATCAACACTGTCGCCGGAAGAGACATCCATCTCGTAGGCCGCATTGTCGCCCGCCGTGAGCGATGCGATCGTTTCCTGGGCCGCCTGTACGTTACGATTAGACGACGAACTTGTTATTATTGTTTTTAATCGTATGAACTGCGGAAACTGAACTACTTGTTGCTTTTGTTTTCGTTTTCGGTTTTGTTCCTTTTTTTGCTTGCTCTCCCTCATAATTTGTTTACTCCGCGTTGATCTGCGTGTTTCCCAATCACTGTTCACGCTTCGGAATCGGAATCCACTATCCGGTCGTTTGCCTTCGGTGGAAGGTGGGGCAATTTTGTGAATTGTTATATCCATTATTGTAGATTTAAAATTAGATTATAGATTAGATTAGATTAGACTAGATTATAGCATATTATAGCATGTAACTGTACGGAGAGAAATGAGAAATAAAACCCGGCACTTCTCGTTGAGCCTTGCAAGTGAATGGATGGTGTGATTATAACAGTTGGCGACGAGGCGGGCAATACATTAAAAAACGAATCGATAATGGCTACATTTAATATCGAGCCGTTTGTGCACGAGAAGTCAACTTGGCAAAGATGGGTTAAGCGGTTTGTTGGTGCTGCTAAAGTGTTTAAAGTGGATCAAGCGGATATGCAGCAGACGCTCCTGCATTACATGGGCAGTGAGACTTACAACGTGCTGTGTGACTTACTCTCGCCGGACGAACCGGAAGCGAAAACGTACGACCAGATCGTCAGCGCGTTAGACGATCATTTCGACCCCAAACCATTGGAAATGGTAGAGCTGTGGAAGTTCCGACAACGCACACAAAAGGAAGCAGAAAGCATCACCGAGTTCGTGGCGGCGTTACAACGTGAAGCGAAAAACTGTGCGTTTGGTGATTATTTACAGAAAGGGCTGCGGAACCAGTTTGTGTTCGGTTTACGTGACAAAATGATACGCGCGAGGTTAATAGGCGAAAAAGACTTAACGTTCGAGAAAGCAAAGCAAGTCGCATTCTCGATGGAAACAGTCAACGACGGTGTCGAAATTTTAGCCCAACGGGCTCAGTCAGTAAACTTTATGGATCGATATCCAGCGCCAAGAAGCAAGCGGTATTGTTTCCGATGCGGCAGTTCATCGCACTTAGCGAATAAATGCGAATACAAAATGAAAGTGTGTGCGTTATGTAACAAGGTCGGTCATTTACAACGCGTGTGTTTCAAAATGGGGAAAGCACATGGGATGAACAATAAGAAACGAGTGAGTAGGACAGCAAATCTCGTGGAGCAATGCGAAGATAGTGACAGTCAGGATACAGAAGAGGATCAAATCCATAAAATAGATATTTTCCAAGTAGAAAATGTGAAAGATAGCAAAAAAAGTTTTGTGAACGTACAAATTGGAAAATCACCAATTAAGTTCGAGGTAGCCAGTGGTTCACCAGTTACTCTAATTAACGAACACGACAAAGAGAAATATCTTTAAAATGTCAAGCTCGTACAAACGGACGTAGAACTGAGAAGTTATTGCGGTGGGAAAATTTCTGTCGCAGGAATGGCTGAAGTGAAAATCAAGACAAAAGAAGGAATAAAGAAACTACGATTGTTCATAGTTGGGGGCAATAGGCAACCATTGTTGGGTCGCGAATGGATGAGAGCCTTAAATTACGATTGGAATAAAATCTTGCATGGTAAACAGTACACAGTGGATAAAATTATTGAATCATCGAATACCCAAAATGGTTTAAAAGCAATATTAGACGAATTTCCTGCAGTATTTTTGGACACAATAGGAAAAATAGAAGGTGTCAAAGCATCTTTGCATTTGAAAAATGGGTCAAACCCAACGTTTCTTAAAGCGCGGCCTCTTCCATTTTCTATTCGAGATACAGTGGAAGAGGAATTAAAGAACATGGTGGATAAAGGCATACTAGTTAAGGTAGAGAGAAGCGAATGGGCGACCCCAATAGTACCAGTTAGGAAAACGGGTAACAAAGTAAGACTGTGCGGAGATTATAAACTAACAATTAACAAAGGGCTATTAATTGATGATTTCCCTCTGCCCACCATCGATGAACTTTTTGCAAACATGAGTGAAGGAAAAAAATCCTCAAAGCTCGATTTAGCCCAAGCATACTTACAAATGGAAATCAGGGAGAAAGATCAACACCTACTAACGCTGAATACGCACATGGGACTTTATCAACCCACTAGGCTTATGTATGGGGTAGCCTCTGCCCCAGCCATATTTCAAAGAGAAATAACTTCAATTCTACAAGGTATACCAGGAGTAACAGTATTCTTAGATGACGTTAAAATAACAGCCCCTAATGATACGGAACATTTACAAAGATTACGAGAAGTACTAAAACGGTTTAATGATCACAATATGCGAGTAAACTTAAAGAAATGCGAATTCTTAGAAGATAAGATTGAATACTGCGGCTACATGATAGACAAGAAAGGAATCCATAAATTACAAGGCAAAATAGATGCGATAGAAAATATGCCAAGACCAGAAAACAAAGAGCAAGTACGCGCACTGTTAGGTTTGGTAAATTATTATGGAAGATTCATGAAAAACCTTAGCACACACATGTACCCAATCAACAATTTACTTAAAGATGAGGTTGCTTTTGAATGGTCTCCAGACTGTGAGAAAGCTTTCGCATGGATGAAAGCAGAAATGCAATCGAAACAAGCGCTTACACATTACGATACAAAATTACCATTAATATTAGCCACGGATGCATTGCCTTACGGCGTGGGGGCAGTATTAAGTCACGTTTACGCAGATGGAAGCGAAAAACCAATACAATATGCGTCGCAAACCCTTACAAAGACTCAGCAAAGATATACACAGATCGACATAGAAGCGTACGCCGTAGTTTTTGGCATAAAAAAGTTTTTCAAATATCTATACGGTCGAAAATTCATACTAGTAACAGATAACAAGCCATTGACACAGATTTGGTCCCCACAAAAAGGGCTTCCGACACTCTCAGCTATGCGCATGCAACACTACGCAGTATTTTTAGAATCATTTAACTTTGAAATCCGATATAGAAACTCAAAAGACCACGGAAATGCGGATGGCATATCTCACTTGCCGTTAAAGGGCGAACCCATATGCGAGGCAGACGAGATCGATGTCTTACAAATCAATCAGACTGAATCACTACCAGTACAGGCAAAAGAAGTTGAAATATATACATTGAAAGACACTACAGTGCAAGAACTAGTAAGGGCATTGAGGACAGGCCGGACAGTAGAGGGTCGATTTAGATTCGGAATAGATCAAACCGAATTCAGCTTGCAAAACGATTGTTTAATGCGCGGAATTAGAGTTTACATCCCAATACTTTTGCGTAAAACGCAACGCTAAAATATTAAAGGAGCTACACATGGGTCATTTCGGAATCTCACGAATGAAATCCTTAGCTAGGACATACTGTTGGTGGGACTCTATAGATCGTGACATAGAAGAAACAGCGCGTGACTGTATGCACTGTGCGAAAGTTAGAAAAAAAACCCACAAAAGGTGCAAGGATATAGCTGGGAACAACCAGTGGAACCGTTTCAACGCATACACATAGACTTTGCAGGGCCATTTTTGGGACTTAATTTCCTAATAATTATAGATGCAGGAACAAAGTGGCCGGAAGTAAAAATAATATCAGACACGACAACAGAAACCACGATAGAAAAATTAAGAGAATTCTTTGCTACATTTGGGTTACCAGCCATACTAGTGTCAGACAGAGGTACACAATTTACATCAGAAAGTTTTCAAACGTTCCTAAAGAAAAACGGAATTTTACACAGAATGGGTGCTCCATACCATCCGGCAACAAACGGTCAGGCAGAGAGGTTTGTTCAAACATTTAAACAGAAGTTGAAAGCGCTATCATGCTCTAGACCCGAGGTACACCTACATTCACAAAATATTTTATGGGCATATCGTAGGACGGCACATCCCAGTACCGGGAAAAGCCCTGCTATGGCCGTTTTTGGAAGGCAATTAAAATCAAAATTGGACCTAACGATTCCCGGATCCGAACAACATACATCAGATAAAGAGAGAGAAAGAACAGTTAGATCATTTGATGTGGGTGATAGGGTATCAGCCCGTGATTTTATGTCCAATAATGAGAAGTGGAGGTTTGGAAAAATATTAGAGAAAATAGGCACACTCCATTACAAAGTACAATTAGACGACGGAAGGGTATGGAAACGACATATAGATCAGTTGAGCCCCGGACCAGGAATGCAGTGGGAGGAGAGTAATCTTAACTCACAGCAAAGAATACCTTTCGATATGTACCCTCCAATAACAGAAAACAATATACCCCAAAACATCAGCACAACGAACCAACGAACAAGAGACACACCCCTAAACGAGAATCCAACAGATAGCGCAGAATATTTACGTAGATCAACAAGAGTAAGGAAAGCGCCTCAAAGGCTAAATCTATAATTTCCTTAGGGGAGGAGAGTTGTTATATCCATTATTGTAGATTTAAAATTAGATTATAGATTAGATTAGATTAGACTAGATTATAGCATATTATAGCATGTAACTGTACGGAGAGAAATGAGAAATAAAACCCGGCACTTCTCGTTGAGCCTTGCAAGTGAATGGATGGTGTGATTATAACATGAATGATTTTTAACGCGGAGCCGCAGGCCCAGTGAACCGTTCGAAGATCTTTGTTTATCGTCGGAGGTCGGTTGGGCTCGTTTAGCAGGTCCTAAGCAATAGGGTTTTCCGAAATCTTCACCTTGTTTACCGCATAATGAACACAACACACAGAGGGGCGAGAGTGGTGGTCGAGTCGAGCGATAGTTATGTATGGTGCGGTGTGACCAGTCAAGGGCGGTAAATAGTCCAATGTCAACAATGATGACGCAAACTGGCTTGATTGATCATTTCATGATACTGTGTCATGATGATTCATCATTGTTACTGATGCGTCTACTATGACGCCAAATCTATCTGTTGGAACCTCGCACCAAAGGTATCCAACTACCTGTCATAAACGGGACATTTAAAACAAGCGTAGGCGTGAAACGATCAAGACACGAAGCGTAACCGAAGAAAGGGGTTTAAAAAGGCCGCAAAAGAGGAACGAGGCTCTTTTCTAAACCAACCGCGGAAAACCGACAAATTTTTTGGCGTGTAATAGTACAATAAATCATTTTTGGCAAGAAATTTAATCCGCCTTGGTTTTAGTTCCCAACATTCCAAAAAATTTGGTTCGATAAATCCAAACACATTTTGGTTCGATAAATCCAAAATAAATTGGATTTGGAAATTCGTCAAACGATTTCGTGTACGGCATTCCTCGTTCGTCGTGTAGTTTCGCGAGTGGAATAAATAAATCACGCGCGGTGTGTATCGAAGTGCCTGTGACCGAAAAGTGCAAGTGCAATGGAGCAGCAGCAATCGCGTGTTATGCCAAGGGCAGAGCCGGCTACCACAGGGACTGTCCAAGGGACAGAACGTGTCAACGTTTACACTAGCCCCCGCGGAGCATCGTCCACCCCAGGAGCATTGCGCGAGACTTTCTCCCCGTCGGAAGGTTCCACCGTGGAATATGTGTACGAGTGGGCAGCAAGTAAGGCGGAAAAATTGCAGCAGTACCAGCCAACCTCGTCAGAAGATGACGCCCGGAGGCGCGTTCCTCAAGAAGGAAGTGAGACCCCTCAACAATGAGCATCGAGTAAGACAGGTGAGGCAAGTGGTAACGGTCCGGCAAATCCAGATCGCGACGAGGAAGAGACGCTATCAGCGTCCGAAAGTGCACGATGGGTAAGTGATGAGCGGCATAGACGGCGTATTGTGCTTGAACGCGAACTACTAAAGCTCGATATCGCGGAAGCGCAAACTGGCGAGACAGCCATCGCGCAGCCCTCGAACACTCTGGGACGAAAAGATAAAGAATTTCAAGAGTGGGTCCGCGACATGGAGAGTTCCATGCGCCAGCCCATTCACGACAAGGATGGCCCTTCGCGGGGTCAACATCCTGTGGTTCAACACCCTGACGCGAGGATCACACGCACACTAAATCCCCGCACGATGCAATATGGCCACGGCATGTACGCAACACAACAGGATGCAGGGTACGCGACACACATGCAGCATGCAGGATACGCGACGCATCCGCGAGACATTGCATTGTACGAGACACAACCGAATGCGACACAGTACGGGTACACTCCGCATCAAGCGTACGCGAACCGCCCGGAAAACTCATTGCACTTTGGGAATACGGAGCACTTGGGTCACACAACACTGCACAACACACGACCACAGATACACGGCACTTTCTTAAGCCAGAGCCAGATAGCAGCACGCCAACCTGTACCTCGAGATTTGCCACCCTTCTCTGGGAATGTGGATGATTGGGCGGTTTTTATCACCGCGTATGAACGCACTACCGCTGCTTGTGGCTATACGGATGATGAGAACGTAATCAGGCTGCAACACGCGTTAAAAGGGCCCGCGTTGGAGGCGGTTGGACACCTCTTATCCTTCCCGGACGGGTTGAACGAAGCGATCGAGACCCTCAAGTCTCGCTACGGAAGGCTCGACTTGATTGTTGAGTCCGTCATACGGAAAATAAGGTGTATAGCTGCTCCCAAGACGAACGATTTGCCCAGCTTGGTGGAGTTTGGGTTCGCTGTGAAACGTTTGCTCGAAGCAGTTAGGGCGTCGGGGCTGCATGCCTATATGTACGACGTAACGTTGTTGAAGGAACTTGTGAAGAAGCTGCCACCAGTCATCTGTATCGATTGGGCGAGGACCACAAGAAGGATGCGTGAGGTAACGTTGATGGAGTTTGGACGGTGGATTGGTGAGCTGGTGAGCGATTTGTGCCGTGTCATTCATATGACGCCCGTCCTGGGGGGACACGATACGGCACCTCGACATCCTGACCCGCTCCCAAAACGACAGCAGTTCCAACCCCAACCGTTCCAGAATCGTCGAAGTCCGCCCTCTCGACCAATCCAGATGGAATCGAACGGCACGGGGCGAGCACATCCGGCCTACTGCAACGTGACAGTCCTGCAAGAGATGAACGTTAGTGACCCGACGCCACAGACCGACATACCTGTGTCGATGCCAGCCAGGTGAGAGCTGCGGATCGCTGTCACAGTGCGAGAAGTTCCTGGGAACTACCGTAGCTGCAAGGAGAGCATTTGTGAACGAGCGAAGGATGTGCAGGAAATGCCTCGGTTACCACGCTGGCAAATGCCGTGCACCACCGTGTGGAGTAGATGGATGCGGCGTTCAACATCACGAGCTGTTGCACGCGGAGGACACATCATCCGGTATCAGCCGCCACCAGGATCAACAGACTGGGCCAACAGGTAACAACCCGGGGTCTTTTGCTAACGTTCTAACCCATGCAGGAACAAATGATGGGGCGATCCTCAAATACGTGCCGGTGTCTCTTCATGGACCACCTGGACGTGTAGATACGTACGCCTTTCTTGATGATGGGTCTACATCGATACTCATGGATGAAGGACTGAGGGACGAGCTTGGTCTATCTGGCACACCTCATCCGCTGAGTCTAAAATGGACGGGAGGAGTGACCAGAGAAGAGGATGATTCGGAGAGGCTGCAAATATGTCTGAGCGGCTACGACGAGTCACCGACGGATGAATTGACACACGTGCACACCGTGAAACAACTCGCGCTACCAGCACAGTCAGTCGACGTGGTTCAACTGGCCGCCAAGTACCCCCACCTGAGGGGACTACCTGTGAGGCCATATTCGCGGGCTATGCCTCGCATACTCATCGGAGCAGATAACTGCCATTTGGGACAACCGTTGAAGACTGTGGGAAAACACGGTGAACCGGTCGCTTGGAACACCAGCTTGGGTTGGGTCATTTACGGTCCTTGCGTTGGTGGAGACGATCAACATGCCACCTCCATGAAGACATCCTCCTGCAGTAGGCAACGGACCACCACGCCGAAAGCTGGACAACAGTGGGACACCGAGCGACAAAGCACTCGACCGAAGATCGATCTTTCCGTCGACCCGGGAACGCCTTGCAAGGCTGCGGTGCCGCAGCGGTATGTATATCTAAAAAGAAATAACGTTTTTAATCCCGTTGTAGACGACCGAGCTGACGGAAAGGTAAAGGTACACTTAGCTGAAGAACGCGGCGGAAGAGTGGGCAACAATGCTTCGACCGATCGTCGGTTCTATCCGGTGACAAAATGGTCCGATCCTTCCGTGATACACGAGAAACCGCAAGACGAGGCGGCCGTGGAGCGATTTAGAAAACCAGTATATAAGTGTAGCTTCTATCCGTTGGGGGGACCACCGCATAGCAACTGCGAGGAAACTGCCAAACACTCTGCTAGGAAGGGCCGTAAAACGATCCACCGTCTCGGCAATCGTGTGCACATATGTCCGGTGCACAAGTTACAGGCTTGTAATAACTTACGCAATGATTTAGGCACAGGGAAGTAATTGTTCGGAAAACAGCACGGGATCACGGCATACCACGAGGTAGTTTGCAATAAGGAGACAGAATGTAAACAAATGCACGCGTTTTTATGACAGGTCACACAAGGAAGTGAAGCCACAGCTAAAATGGCGCAAGGTGATTAAAGGCAAATCAGATAAGCTGTGGTACACTTGGGGGGATAATGTTGGAACCTCGCACCAAACTACCTGTCAGAAACGGGACATTTAAAACAAGCGTAGGCGTGAAACGATCAAGACACGAAGCGTAACCGAAGAAAGGGGTTTAAAAAGGCCGCAAAACAGGAACGAGTCTCTTTTCTAAACCAACCGCGGAAAACCGACAAATTTTTTGGCGCGTAATAGTACAATAAATCGTTTTTGGCAAGAAATTTAATCCGCCTTGATTTTAGTTCCCAACACTATCGGAGCCACGTATATTTTAGGACAAATTTCGAGAAACAATGACCTTACCAATGAAATTCTTTGAATCATTTGTACATTTCTCTTTTCACTCTGTGCAAAAGTAAAATCTTTCTTTGTAATGTGAAATTATAATGGTCAATCGCATTTCAATGACAGCAAATCGTAGCAGGCTACTTGTGGATTTGCTCCTGGTGACGATATTTTTTTCATAATTCCATCGTAGTTCACATTGATTTTAATGCAACAGAGCGATTCACTTCATTCTTCAGCTGATTGTCGAATAAAGCAGTTGAGTTTTTGGTAGTGTGACGGTGATGAAAATTTCCTAAAACTTGAACAATACTGTACACTGTTTTGTAAGATAGCCTGACAGGAACAGGGCACATATTTTCTGTGATCGAAGCTTGTGGAAGCCGGTTTGAGCATAATCACAAGTAAGTAGGACTACCTCGCGTCTACCTTTACCGTTTTATACTTAGAAAAGTTATAAATCTTACCAAAGATTTCACTGATTTTCGAACGCATTGTACTAAGATTCGCAAAGCATATTTGTGTCATTTTCTTTGCACTATCAAGCATATTCGATTATTTTAATCGAAGCGTCTTGATCTAAAGCTGAACAATGTTTCCGGGATTCGTTTACTTAAGAGCAATTAATCTAGTTAAGAAAGGCGATTTAGAGTTGTAATTTGAGAGAGACTGTGGACCGATTGTAAAATCAACCGCCTTTTAAAATTATCTTTATGCTTATATAGTGAAATCTAAGCCTCTAAGGTTAACCTCCTAAAGACTTACAGCTTAGAGAGGCGTTTATCTTAGCGGACTCAAATCATCGTAGGTATTGCTCCTGAGACAAACCTGCCATGGGTAAAATTCCCTGTACTGAAATTTGGCTTTCGACTAACACCAAACAAAATATTTCTGAAAATTGCCTTGGAAACAGTACACTTACAGAAAGAACAAAAGCAAGGGCAGCTGAGGTCAAGCTTTAATCAATTCAAGCTTTATTTATAACAAAGATGGTGTGAAATTTGTGACACATTTGGCAACCAGATGTTTGTCAAATGTGAGCTTTCATTTGGTTTTCCGGGTTTGGTTTTTTTACACGGGTTTCTTAAATTATACCTAGCGTGCCTGTGTTTTATCAACTATCCGTGCATTGTGAATGCGGCAAACGTTTTCCTGTTTATGCCTAGGTTTTGCGGAAGTTTTATTGTTTATATGTGGCACGTTTTCCTTATTTATGTTCTGGGGTAAAACACAAGAACGTTTACGCTTCTGGTGTTTAACGTTTCTTTCCTGGCTGCTGGATATGCGCTTACGCTTCTGGTGGTTAACGTCTTTTTACCTGGCTTTTGACAATGCTAAGTTAGATGTGACCTACTGTTAGCAGTAAATCTGCTACACAGTATTCAATAGTGAACGCTTTTTAGTTGAACGCTGTATAGTTGGCTGAAAGTTCATTAAAGAAGCATGCGTTTGTATAGAAAATCCGATATTTGAAAAAATCATAAAAAAAACTTATTAGCCGCGTTTCGACGAAACGATTTCTGCTTGCAAACTCCTGTTAAAATCACCGTTTCCCATGCAATGGAAAATCAAACAGAGCTGGGCAAATCTTATTCATGCAATTTTTGTCGATGGCAAGAATCTTTACTTGTAATCTTTTAATAGGTGCAAAGAAAACTGTGTATTTTGTTATTTAAACTTTTTTTTGGATGCCTGCACTTGAGAGAACATTCTTTTAAAAGTTTTTAGTGATTTTCGTATTGTAAAAACATGTGTTGATGTGTTAACCAGAATCGTGTCATGGAAACGCAAAACTATTCGCGTTTCTTTTTTTGACTGTGGAAGGGGAAAGATTCGCCATTAAACGATCTTTCCGTGAAGAGTTATCTATTGCCTGTTGAAAAAAAAATCATTTTGGCAAAAAACTTGCCAACTAAAAAGCACATAGGGTAACTGTACCAGTATTGGGCAGGTTAATTCAGCAGCAGCTCGTACACTTACAGTTTTTATTATTTTTCATGAAAGTGACATTATTTGGAACGATAAACTATCGTATTATGTTCTGCTATTTTTTATTTTCCAATTTAAATGTATTTTTTAGAGATATTCGTGAAAATGCAAACACTGTTTTTGTTATTATTTTCGGCAGGCTGTGCTCCTATTTTCGGCAACGCGAATATGGGTCAGAAAACGTTTTAATTAATGCCAATAGGTAGACAAAAATGTTAAAAACAGTTTTACACTTTCACTTTCCTAAGATTGGTGTTGAAAATTGCTTAAATTATTAATTTTATGTTGCCCATTTTGGGCATTTTGCCGCCAATTTTTACAGTCACTTTGATGTAGGCTACAAACAAAGTAGGAATTCGAGAAATGAGACTGCCTGACTGACGGCTATAGAGTACGGTTCCGACTGTCTCACAAATTATTGTTTTTCTCTCAAGTCATTGGATTATGCATAGTGAAATTGGTGATATTTGATACAAGAAATGTGGTTTTATGTGTCGACATGCGCATTGTAGTGTTCTTCTTGTCAACTTTTTAATGATTATTCAGCAAAATCAAAAGTATGTTATTGTTTCATGTTTCGGCAGGAGCCCACAGCATTGATCTGTCAAAAATCAACATTCCCTGTTTACCTATACCTACAGTCAGTCCAAAAAGTATTCGTCTAGCTGAATATTTTGCAGAAAAAGGCGAATTATGGCCGCAATAGGCATGGGGTGGTAAAAGTAATCATGGGGTTTGAGAAAGGGACCATCAATACACACGTTTTGCTAAAAAATAAGCATTTAAATAGTACTATATCAACCAAAATACATAAAAAACTAAAAAAAAAGTCGTTTGATGGGCGCGCAAAAAGTATTCATCCATCAGACTTTTGGCGTAATATGCGTAAGAAAACAAAGGTTGTGGAATCAAAAAATGTCCTGATGTTGTTTCTTATTGCATTTATGACTATTGGTGACTACTTGCACAACGCAAGAACTCATTTGAACCTTTAAAAAGGCGTATTTTTGATCCACTCATCCTACAAGACTTGTTCCAATTATTCTCTGGTGCAAATATTGCATTTCCGGACTACGTGGCCAAGTTCCATTGAAAAAATGGCAAATGACATCACATTGAGAGTCTATTAAATCATTTTCATCAGTTTGTTTTCAGCTGGTTTGGCGTTTCGAGCAAATGACAATGCTCTGTATGTTTTCCAGCTCGACTGTTCTTAATACATGTGATACATTTTAAGTAAAATTTCTCAGAACTGGGACTCAAAGTACTTAAAAACTGCATGAATATGTTTCCCCATCTCGTCTCCAATCATTTTGAATCATTTTTCTAGCTCACCTTACCTCACTGAGCCCTAGTATCATGACTCCATGTTGCTACCGATACACGAGATTTTGATGTTGCATCTTAGTAGACTGTTTTCGCTATGGTAGACGTCAGCCGTATGACCTTTTCGATTTAAACATGTTTTAATATGTTAGTAGAGCCTAATTTGAAACAAATTCCTGAATTATTTGATGCACCTTAACAGATTTGGCCACTTTCTGTGTATGATATTATTCAAACAAAACATGTTTGAAACAACTCACTCATTCAAGCTATTACATGACCAGCTACGATGAAATGCAGCATGACCCATCAACCAAACGTGACCCATCTATTCTCCTGACCTTATTGGCCATCACAAAATGCACTGATTCTTTCGTAAAATTTGATTTTTTGGACATTAAACCGATTCTTTCATTAGATTAACCGTCAAGGATGGCTACTAACATGGCAGTTTGTCACACAATTAGTGTCAGAAAAATGGCCAAACTCTGATCAAATAAAGGAACGAGGCCTCCCACACATTTTGTAACCTTCAAAAATGGGTAGGATAGGTTATGCATAAGTTAAAGATACGATTTGCGCCTTCATGCTTCAATCATTTAACTTCCCCGCCTTTAGTGCCTCTCTGACCGCTTGAAGTGCAATTGAAACAACAGAAATGTATTAATTTAGAAGGAAGTCATCAGTAGATTGATAATAATACATTTAATTCACGTCTACGTAGTGTTTGTCCAGCGTAAATAATTAAAAAGCTAGATGGACGAATACTTTTTGCGCGCCCATCAAACGACTTTTTTAGTTTTTTATGTATTTTGGTTGATACAGTACTATTTAAATGCTTATTTTTTAGCAAAACGTGTGTATTGATGGTCCCTTTATCAAACCTCATCATTACTTTTATCTCCCTATACGCATTGCGGCCATAATTCGCCTTTTTCTTTAAAATATTCAGCTAGACGAATACTTTTTGGACTGACCGTATGTATACTTTACCTTCTTGAATAAAAAAAAAGAGTCAACATGTTCGTTCCCGACATCAAACCCCTAGTGCAGTGGTTTTAAACCGGTTGAAAACCGCTGCCCTAGTGGAAAGTGGATGGTGATTCGATATGATACGATGATAGCGATTTCGATGTGAAATATTACTCTTTGGTGGATTCTGATATTCTGTAACAAATATCAAACAAAATCCATAAACTGTGCATTTAGCTATTACGTCGTTAAAAATGTCTTCTCGTTTTGATTTATGTAAAAAATATGGAGTATTGGCACTTGTAATTGGTGCCTACTTTGATCTCCAGGGTGGCCACTCAACCGGGAAAACCGGGAAAACCGGGAATTAGCCGGGAGTTTTATTTTTCCGGGGAAAAAACCGGGAAAACCGGGAAATTATCACAAACTTTTGTCATCACTGTTTACCATCGTACTAATCTTACTAATCGATGAGGAACGTTTATGCGTTTATTTTTTCCAGTGTCCTCTTCGATCGTTTGTCTGGCTGCCCGGTTGGAAATCATGGAGGAGCGGATTGGGTCATTGGAGCGGGAGGTGAAATTAAGTAACCTAAAGCTATCCCGAATAGAAGAAAAGTTGAAAGAGCAGACACGGCAATTGTCGATGTTGATCGACCAAAAAGTGTTGAACGAGCCACAAAAACAGGAGCAGGTGCCGCAGCCGATAGAGGAAACAGAAAAGGATAAGGATGACGAGCAAATCCCGGTTCTGCCAGTAAGAACCGTAACAGACCTTTATATATTGAACCGTAGATGTGCCATAAATGAAGCGTTTTTACAGCAAATGGTAAGAGTAAACGTGGGTAATGACCATTAACCGGAGGAGTTAACCGATTTGTATCTTTCAGGCGGAAAAATTACAACAGATTGTGTTCGCATCGGAAAAGAGAAACCGGAACGCCAGACGAGTGATGGAGACGCTCGTCACGTACGACGTTCTATGCCAATTTAATTGGACTGGAAGAAATGCCAAAAATTACCGTACGTATTTAAGCACATTGTCGTCTCTCTCTCTCTCTCTCTCTCTCTCTCTCTCTCTCTCTTTCTTTCGCTCGCAAAATCCAAATCTAATCTAAATATTCTTTCTTTTCGCTCTCTTTTCTCTTCAGTAGCCACAACCAAGAACAGGTTTGCAAACCTGCATGGCATTATCGCTCTGCTAGTCAAAGCCCTCAGTTTTGGGCTTAATGCAGAGCAGACGGAGCAGGAGCGATCATCCATTACCAACAGTGTTCGCAATGCCGTGAACAAATCATCGCAAAACAAGAAGCGATTCTGCCAGACACGAAATGAATGAAAGCTCCTGTAGGGGGGTGGACGTCGTACGTGACGAGCGTCTCCATCACTCGGCTCACGTTCCGGGCTCTCGTTTGCGATGCGACCACCTCCTGTTGTAATTCTTGGCGCTGCCTCATGCTCATGATGTTCCTGCTCGTCTTCCTGATCCTCATCTGTTTCCTCTATCGCGTTGTGCTCTTCGCTGCTCAGCTGCGGCACATGCTCCTGAACCTCATCTTCATTCGCCGAATGCCGTTCCGCATCGGGTTGTCGAGCAGCTACTGTTTGTTCGATTAACATCGACAATAGCCGTGTCTGCTCGTCCTATTTTTGCTCCATTCTGGATAGCCGCGGGTGAGACAATCTGCTCGCCCGATAGCCCTATTGCAACCTTGCACCTCGGTACACACTTAGCACGCGGTATGGTGAGCGTGACCGAACCCTCGACCCCTCAGCTTCAATCAGCGATAGCCTAACTAACTAGGCGATTTCAGGGTTCCGGGGCTGTTCAGACAAGATGATCAAGAAGCAAAGAAGATGATAAAATTTGTAAAATAAAATATGATCTAGGGGTAACGCGGTTCCTTTCTAGCGATTGCTTGAGTATTTTTTGATTAACTTACAAGTTATTTACGGAAGAGAAAGAGATAGAGAGAGAGAAAGATAGAGAGAGAGATAGAGAGATAGAGAGAGAGAGAGAGAGAGAGAGAGAGAGAGAGAGAGAGAGAGGGGTGGGGGGATAGAGAAAGAGCGCAGTGCTATACCAAAGCCTCATCAGCTGAACGCATTCTATTCCGCAACCCCATGTGCATCAAAGCTGTGTACAACTGTATCGTTCGTTCGGTTCTGGAATATTCGTGCGTAGTCTGGAGCCCAACTACCGCTTCTTCAATTGCTCGACTTGAGGCGATTCAACGTAAGCTCACGAGATATGCCCTACGCCTACTTCCCTGGCAGGATCGCAATAATCTTCCTCCGTATGCTGCGCGGTGCCGTCTTCTAGGCCTTGAACCTCTTTCGGTTAGAAGACGCAATGCACAGTGTTCTTTCATCGCTGGATTGCTAAATGGCTCTATCGACTCATCGCCTTTGTTGCATCGAGTCGATATATATGCACCATCCCGAACACTTAGGTCTAGAGAAACTCTACGGCTCGCTCAACCCCGTTCCAGTGCTGGTCGGTCAGACCCTATGTTCCGCATGTCGGCTGTCTTCAACACTGTCTCGGATTGCTTCGACTTCGACATCTCAACTCAGTGCCTCAAGGAACGTCTCCGGCTTTTGCCGGGGCCGCAGTGAATTGCGATGCAAATCTTGTTTTTGCTATGTATTTTTTTTATTGAACTGTTACATCTTAATTAGGCCATACGGCCCGTTGAAGATTAATAAATAATAATAATAATAATAATAAGTTATCGTACAAATAAATCTTGATCGTGAACAAACCAATGCCAATATCAAACAGCGTTAATACTGCTTCAAACATATCACAACTACTCTAAACCTATTATTGGGGTCCTTTCCGTTTTAAAATGGTAGGTTGAAATTTCAGCCTGTCAGCTGTTTGCATTGTATAGCAGTTTTCGAGCAGCTATCTAAGTGCGTATAATGTACAGGTGGGCTTATCCCAAGGTGTATGAATTTAGAAGACAGATTTTTATCGCTTCTGTTTCTGAATGAAGATTTTAAGAGTGTTTTGAGTATTCGTCAAGTCTCCAGAAAGCTTGTTTGAACAAAAGTTTTCACCCATCCTGTCAAAAAGTGATATTAAAATTTGGTGGTGTTTATATTTATCCCAAGGTGCATTCAAGAGATCCGGTGATGGAATCCAGAATAGAAGTATATGCAGTCCAGGTGTTCTCATAGCATGTTTTTTATAAACAAATTTGAATATCACTTTTTGACAGTGTTGCCACGGTTGTAGCAATCTATTTATTTGAGTAGTGTTTTAGACCTTCTTAGAACTGGCGCTCGCGTATTATAAATTTTCGCCGCACAGTTTAAAAATTGGTCTGTTTTCTCTCGCTTGACTTTTGCTACTAACTTCCTCGATGGCGGCTATTCTTCGTCAGCTGATCCGTCTTGACCCCGCTTGACCCTGTTTTGTGACCGCTGCCGAACTTGTTTCTAATTGGCCCTATTTTTGGATCAGTTTGTTGTCTCGCCTTAAGGGTTATCTTTTCATCCTTTTCTCCTTTCCTAGCGCCATCTGGTGTTATTTGCTATAGCTATTCGAGCTGTCCGCTGACAGCTCGTTGTTTTGATATTGTTTGGTGCATCTAATATGCACGAGGATGATATCGTGTCAACAGACAGGATAGGTGAAGACTTTTGCACAAAAAAGCTTTCTGGAGGCTAGACGAATACACAAAACACTCTTAAAATCTCCATTCAGAAACAGAAGCGATAAAAATCAGCCTTCTAAATTCATACACCTTGGGATAATCCCACCTGTATATTATACCCACTTAGATAGCTGCTCGAAAACTGCGATACAATGCAAACAGCTGACAGGTTGAATTTTTAGCCAACGAACTTAAAACGGAAAGGACCCCTTTGACAGATTAAATGTCAAATCAGTACAATTTGCTGCCAGTTCGGTATATATTGCATTTTTGCTAACAAATTGAAACCGCTAAAAGCCAGAAATATTAGAATTTTCTGCACGAATCATATCAAATAAACGATAAAGTGTATACAAGTATTAATATAAATCAGAAACTGCGTGTAATAAATAGTATTTTAGTCAAAAAACGTGAAATTCGACTTAGGCGGCTTTATTTGACTCAAAATTAAGAAACCCCCTGAAATCTCCTGCATCTATTCGTGAGGTGCATCATCAGCGTCTTGCGAGTAACAGCATAATGTATGGCTGCTGTTTTATAGGAAATCCGTTCTTCGCAGATTTTTATGTTTTCTTCAGTGGCTGGTTGGTCCATGACTTCTGTTTACCCTTTTTTAAGGTTGTGTGATGACATCTGTTAATCAATCATTGATAGCAGATGAAAATATCTTTGCCACGTGGTAAAGTCTTTACATTTTAGTGTCATGATGGTACAAAGCAATATTCGTAAAGCCTTTTTTGTCGTTTTTTCATCAGTTGTTTGCTCATACAAAACTTCCAAAAATATAAAGAATGCATATTTATATCGCTTAAGATCTATAGTAGCCAAGTTAGATCCACACACGAGCGCACGATTGAAAATTTGTTTGTACAAATTTGATAGATATCATGCCAAAAAATGGTTCTCAAATGCGTTGTCACACCTCCAGATTGGATATTATATTGTTCAATTATTCACTAATAACTTTTATCCAGTTTTAATGACAAGTATCCAGCTTTCCCGTAATGCCCGTCTTTACTTACCATCCTCTAGATAACGATTTTTGAAAACGCTGTATGGTATAATAATTTGGAATTGATGTATCGATAAACCACGGCACACGAAGCATAGTGAACCGGGAAAACCCAAAAAAATCCTGGAAAACCGGGAAAAAAACCGGGAATTAAAAATCCTGATTCGAGTGTCAAATTTTGAGATCCAGGAATGAATTTTTCCACCAAACTTGGGTTTCATTTCGTTCAAAGCAAGGTCCTATAAATTACTATAGGTTCGTTTATACAGTGCACATTGCACAGGGGTTTCATACAAAGTCCTCAGCAACGATTTCTTCTTTCTTACCGATCTACTACTTATTCATGATGGCGACCAAAATTAGAGTAAAAAACACACCTGCAGTCTATTTAGCCAGCATGGTTCAAAACACAAACCACAAAGTTCAAATAACAAATTGTTTCAACTTCCTTGATTTGGTTCAAATTGTGTTAAAAATGATATTCTAAAAGAGCAGTTAACCCGCTCGTGAAGTAACAAATAAACCATTGGGAATTTTATTGGTCAAAATTGTTGTCCCCACTATCATTCTTCATACAACATGCCGGATTAAATGTTCCTGGCAACTGATTGCTGATTGTGATAATAATTCGATTGTATTGGGTTTGGTATGTCTGGTGGAAATTGTCAATTATTGATTTATCACTATACCATATTTCAATAAGATAGGGAAAAAAGTATTTTTAGGATTGCCCCTTTTACTCGCATTTTCTAAATCTGTTTAAATCCAAGCTAGAACCCGTTTGGAAAAGTCATATTTATGTCAGAAACATCCGCAAAATCCGCTCCACTGATATTCCAAGCACGTAGCATTAGAGTTCAGGTGTTTGTTTTTTACGCTGACTCAAAAATCGGATACGCTTCCATCTGCACGTTGCGAGCAAATCTTTCGGCAGGCAGTGTTGGTCGGTTCAAGTTCACCCCCCACCGTGCAGAAGAGGGCATCACTTTCCCCACTCGTCACAGACCAGTTATGTAAATTGATTTGAACAAAAAAAGAAGCTCAAACCAAGCCCATCGGCGTGCGGGTGTGAGATTTGGACCCGCCGAAAACAAAGGCGATCATCTTTGGCCAGTCAATTGCAGACAGTTCCATCAGCCGGATCATTTCGGGGCAGCATTTTCGTGAATCGCGGAAAAACAGAGCCAACGCCGCTCGCTTTTTGTCTCGCAAGCTTCAGAAACAAAGTGAAGTGACTTCAGTGAAGGAAAAATGAAGCTCCTTTGTGCCGGGCTAGTGTTGATTGTGGCGGTGCTTCATGTTGGCCACACGCTAACACCGATCGATTCGCCGGTCGATATGCTGGCGGAAGAGAGTCAGCTTCACAACGATCAAACCGTGGCGGAAGGCAACGACGAGACTATGCGGGAAAAGCGAGGACTGAAATATCAGTATCACTACAAGGAAAAGAGCTTCGGAGGAGGATTGCTGCCGTTCAAGCATACGGTCGAGAGGAAGGTCCACATCAAGCACGGACACCATGGGCTGCTCGGTGGACACTACCGCGAGGTGACCAAGGTCAAGCAATTCGGATTCGGACGCTAATTAAACGATGAACGGCGAACGAAATAGTGGACCGTTATGTTTACACAACAGTGCAGGATGAAGCAACAGCTGATGATGATTGCTGCTGTTGAGAAGGTCAGAGCACAACAGATAGTGTGCAGGCGGCGGAAAATGGAAAACAAATTTGACCTGAATTTGGGAAACAACGAACTGATACAATAAATATATGATTTTGATAATAATTATTACGGTTTGTCTTTTTTTTATGTGCAGTTACATAAGATCGCAAGATCTTGCGTCGACGTATTCGTATATGCCTTGTTGTTGGACCAGTGCTTTCGATTTTTGGAATAAAATCAAAAGCTCCATAACTACGAAAGCATTAAAATATTTCGGGGATAATGCGACGGTTTGTGTCTATGCATATCTATGCATCATTACCATATTGTGATTCTCTGATCCAATACAAGCAAAAGTTGAAGATTCAAAATGATAAATGAATGAGGTTGAAGAATGTACAATAAATGCTAATAATAACGACAGTCAATTCATCATGCAGTTGGCGTTTTTATACTGAAAACAAATTCAAGAAACAAATGGCTTAACCAAATTTCAGGCTGAACATGATTCTTTGAATGTACTTAAACCGGTATGATTGCGCATTTAACAGTTAATTGAGAGATTTAAATAGCATTTTAGTTTGTCTTTGCAAGATTATGTATGAATCCACTTTCTGTTAGTTTCAACTCATAATCATTTATCGTTGTACAATGTTTCAAAACTTTACTTGATATTGTAAATTCCCGCTCTCTCTCTCTCTCTTTTTATAAGTCATTTTGAAATAATTCAATTCTGGGATAAGATAGATTTGTTATATGTTGTTGTATATTTTGTGATTATGAAAATTGAAAATTCGTTTAAGTGATACTGCACAATTTTAAAGCAATGACAATCATGAAAAGCTACTTTACATCATTAGCATGGTATTGTTTTAATGACTACAATTTTAGAAATTATCAATAAATTTAAATTCTTTTTCGATGTAAATATCACAAATTTTAATCCACTTCGTGCTGAACATAACAAATAACCGAATAAAAATTATGTCCGTTCTCAAATACCAGTGTGCGCGTGGCACTGAGGGACGTTCAGTGGTCATACGCGTTAAATGCTTTTGATTTGATTTTGTACAGCGGTACGCTTTTTTTGCGTATGCTTGATACATAAATATAACCGTGCTTCTTAATTGTCAAGGCCAAATTATTTAGAGGCCAGCTGATTCGTCGTTAACGCATACAGGCATAAACTGCCTGCATATTTATCTTGCATTTTATAATAATTCATAATCGTGCTATGTCAAAGTCTAATGTAGAACGAGAATATTTCGATTGATTTATATCGTTATGATTTGAATTTAATTCCATTTTACTATCCTTATCATTTGCTACCTACTGCAACTACTTGGAGTAACGTTCTACGTGCACCTGCCCGGTATACACAGGATTTTGAGCCTTTTTTAGTAGCACGCAGCAGCTACAGGGGGTAGGTCCATTCTAGACTTGAACTCACGACGGGCATGTTGTGAAGTCGTGCAAGTTTGACGACTTTTTAGGACCTTTAAAAGTAGTATAAAGTATAAATAAGGTTTGATCTTTACAATAGGTAGGACTCCTCTGTGTTAGATAATAGATAATTGTTAAGACAATTTCAAAAAAGTCACAATTTAGATTCATTAGTTTGGGACACATAAATTGTGATGGTCCTACTTAACAAATGTTCTTAAATCCTATAAGCTTCAAAGTTAATATCACTGTAGCACTCAAAAGGCTTTTCAAACATAACACAAATTTTTCACCTTGCACATTTAAAATAATAAATAATATGAGAATAAAAAAAGCACTGATGAAACATTCTCGGCTTGAACTGGTTTTTAAGCTGCATATCAATAGTGATAAAAAAATAGTAATACTGCAGCAGGAAACGGTTTCTTTTTATCATTTCTTCACTGCAAAACGCTTACTTCCGAACATAACCCTCGTTCTCATCTTGCCACAAATCTTTTGGCGCGAAACCTGTTCAGCAGCTTTCAATAGTTCTACCGCGCTTCACTTGTGTGCATATTTACTTTTTGCATTTTGAAAATCTACACGAGCTGTGATGCTAGACGACACAAATGTGTTTGATTTTCGCCGTTGTTTGCACACTGATTCCTTTGACCAGAGAGGTTCTAGGGAAGCTGCTGACAGTAGCAACCTACAGTACTTTGCGAGCTGCGAAACGATTAAAAGCTTAACACGCAGGATGAAACCCGCTGTACACTGTTTGCTTGTGGTTCTAGTGTTTGATGTAGTGATTGGAGAGGATCAACTTGCCGCGATCGCACACGAGAGAGGGAACGTTGTACGAGAACGTAGATCACCGTTCTTGTCATTTCCCGGGGGCGGATTCGGTGTTGGAGTTCGATACGATGATACTCGTTACCGTAGTATACCAGGTATGCAATCCAGCGCAGGAATTTTGTTTATTGTAATTCAATTGAGTTTTACTTACAGGGTTTATCTTTCAACGATATGAAGGATACTACGGAAGCCGAATTCCCGATGCGTTTGTCAACATCTCCGACTAACATCACTGCACAGAATGATGAGTTTCGATAAACAAATGGCGCATTACGCTCTTCATCTCGGAACTTTGTCGTTTCACGCTTCCCAGCAAGCTTCCCTTCCTCGACATTCTCATCATCCAGATAAATCGTTATTAGCACCAACATGCCTCGTGGCAAGCCATCTCATCGTCTCTGTCGTGTATGTTTTCGGAAGCGTGTTTGTAAAGCCTGTTACGACGATTTGCTTGAGTGAAAATTAACGCTTCTCTCATCTCGGCTTGGCTATTTAAATCCTGTTCCGGTGTTTTCGCCGATTTCATTCGGCTTACAACCGGATTATTGAAGAGTTCGGAAAGCAATTGTCTGGAGTGAACTTTTTCCTAAAACACAAAATGAAGTGCGTCGTGTTGTTGGGGATTCTTACTGTAATCCTGAGCCTTAATGTTGTACCGACACAGTCAAATCCTGTGCCACAGATTGGATTTGAAGTTGGCTTAATAGGTCCGTACAGCGGATACGGTGGATTAGGATACGGAGGATACGGTGGTTACGGCGGAGGATAGCCATGCCCACTACGGTGGATATGGTGGATATGGTGGATACGGTGGCTACGGTGGCTACGGGCATGGTTATGGATACTACCGACGAAGACGACCATTCTTCGCTCCGCCTGCTATATTGGTTGGATAAGTTGAGCGGAAGGGAATTAAAAGAGAGAGCTGCGAAAATCTGTTTGTGATCGTTAAACTACAAATAATGCTCGTAAACGATTGTTGAATGTCGGTTACCATTATAATGGAACAGTTTAGTGAGCCAGTTTTAGGAGAAACCCCTTTCACAAAGTGAACACTATAAAATTAAGAAAAATAAATTATAATATATTGTGTTATGTAATAAAATTACTAAAAGTTATATAATTAATCATACCAATAGTTGTGTATCAACAATGTGTTCTCGGAAAGAAAAAAGTTTTATTTTTCAGTCAGAATGCTTAAAATTTTCATACTGTTGCTTGATGATACATGTGTCTCTTTTCACTGCTTTTATACGCTAATTATTGTATTAATTTTCTTTAATTGTAATCGCTGTTTCAGTTGAACCTCACCACAACAAAACAACGCAATCAACAAGTCGATGGTGGTAAAACTTAGCACTCAGTTAAGTAATTATCAGATTCTGGGCGAAAAGGATCAACGCCGGGAAAAAACGAAAACATGGCCATTCAAATATCGAATGATAAGACGCAAAAAGTCTTAAAAGTAGAGTGCAAAATCCATGGGCAACTGACGAAAGCTTGTGAATGGTTCTGGCACATTGATGTGCTACATGTGTTGCAGTTGCTCGACAAGCTGAAGGCTTTTCACGAGCTAGACTTCGTGCACTGCAGCCAACAGCCAAACAATGGTCTCATAGGTCGTGATAAGGCCTGCAAAACAGCACATCTAATATACTTCGGTCTTGCAAAATCATATCGGCTTCTCCGGAGAGGAAAGCACATCGAGGAAAATTTGGTCCTCCCATTCGCGGAAACAATCCAATTTGCGCCCGTGTTTGGTTCATCTGCAGTACACACCGAGCAAGCGAGAAGACATTTTGTCCCACGTCTACATGCTGGTTTTTTCTACATGGTTTCCTACTTTGGTATGGAATCGAAGAGAGACGACTTCGACGCAGAAGTAATACTGTTGCTTAAAAAAGAAGAATCCGCTAAACGAACCTCAAGGGACTTTCATTTGAATTTCAACGGTTGTTGGAGAATTGAACTGTGTGACGCATCTGATTACAATGACATCATACTGATGTATCGGGGTACACATTCGCAAGCAAGTAAAATAATCGATAAACTAAGACTGTAATAAACATTGGATATCATATTAGAAAAATATGTGTTATTCATAAGTTTGTTTCCTATTAATTTAGGAAACAACAAAATTGGGTCGGAGATATATCTTTTTACTAGTAATAGTTTTGAAAGAAAAATATTTTTTCTGTTTCAATGTTTTGATCGCCTACAAAGAAGAGGATCTCTATAGTGAGGTATTTTCTCTAGTTAATTCACAACTCATCATCATTTGTCATAGACGAGTTAAATCAGTAAGGAACAGCGAAATAGAATACCACGAATGCTACTTTCGCTTACGTCTGCCATTCTCATGCAAAAGATCCCCGTTTCGAAACTTTACACTTGAGCAGGGGTAAGAAAGTTCGCAAATTGAAACGATCTACAGCTCAAACATGCACAACAGGAACACGCGTCGAAGAATTTATTTACACAGCCCGATGCCCCTCTTGCTGTGGCTAGAGATATTTTTTTATTGCCAACACAAATGAAAACTGAATGTTTGTTACAGAAATGCTATGTTTAATATTTTCGTTTCCATCAAATTTCGATTTAATATTGTGTGTGTGTTTTTTTAAACTTTATTTAATATTTTTGAAAGTGTGAAATCACATAAAATAATACGTGTAAAAACTGTTGAAATCCTACCAAATTCATCGATTCAGCGATCGTTCATCTATAAAAGTAATCTTGGTGTAACCCCCAAGATACCGTTCATTTCAAATTCTAGGATAAGTTTAAGCTCCGAATGTACCGAGTATGGGGACGTATGGGGTCCCAACTATCCTGCTATGGTAATCAATAAGCCATTGAAAGCCAAGCCTACTATGGATACATGGAGGTCTTGACCTACAACGGTTGGTACAATGGTACCATACAAATAACCTTTTAACCTTTTAACAGTTGCTCAAGTAAGTTTGAATTCATCTTTCAATGTATTTACTGAGTTGAAGACAGTTTATAACAGTTGTAGAACAGTTGGTCAAATCTTCCGCGCCTCCAATCGCGCCCGCTATTTCACAGAGATACCCAACTTCGGTATTCCTGAGATTTTCGAGGTAGCGCGAACCGATAATTTTACTTTTTCTAGTACACTTGTTAGAGTGAGTACACTTGTTGTGTCGAGAGACAAGTTTTGTATTTTATTTTGCATGAACTATGTGAAATAAATAATTTGATTTGCCAATTGATAAAACATATCTTATCTTGGCACATTCAATCGTCACCAGACCTGGGATCTCAGTTCGTCTAATTCCAGCCATAGGACTATTCTCCTTATTTTTTTAAATAAACATCTTTAAGTTAACAGACTAGAATATTTCAAACTAAATGTAAGCAATAAAAACAACTTAAATTGTTGAAATGTTATAGCTAATAACATAATCAAAATTCTAATTATGAATTGAAAGATACTTCCGCAGCTCTTTTTAAATGTTATGTAATTTAAAAGATTTTCTTTAAAAGTGTTAAAAATTATATTTTTGATAGATTTAATGATTATTGATACGCTTTCAAACAAACATGGTGGTCGTGTACTGGCAGCTTAATGTTCGAAATTCATTCACATTTTCGTTTTCGACCTTTAGCCGGATGAACAAGGCGATTCACTTGTCGGTTGGTTCATTGCGTTCAACGATTGATCGGTTTGAATCAGCTACAACATTCCATTTCTAATGAAGTAGAAGAGAATAAATGCCATGGACAACAAATATGAGTGATTATTATTATTTATTATTATTATTTATTTTTTCATTGTTTACTATTTTTAATTACAATATAGTGGAGCTTTGATTGATATTAGACCTTTTGTGCCTTTTACACAATATACTGGATAAATTTAACAGTTTACACGTCATGATATAGATCATGTTTCAGCCATCGCGTTAGAGTGGAGTTCTTCTGCAGGGAAACGTTTTTTTTGAAAAAACCCTGGTCACATTGAGCACTTATAGTCTAAGAAAAAATGATAACGAAAGAGAATCTAGTCTCAACCTTACCTACACTAATCTTTCTATTACATAAATTTATAATCTAGTCTATTTACTTTAATATAACCTATTTACAAATCGCCACGGGCTGGACGTACAATTTGTTTTATACTTTTCTAATAGTAGATCAGCATATTGTAATATTTTTATCATATTTGTTCTTTGATGCATGTCACTAGTACTATGCCAAAGTGGTAAATTAAGGATTCGTTTAAGAAATTTGTTTTGGAACACTTGGATTTTCTTTAAGTGCGTAGAGGCACTTTTTTCCCAAACTGGGTATGCATATAATAATATAGGTCGTAGGATTTGTTTATAAAGCAAAAGCTTATTTTTTAAGTTTAGTTTTGAATTCCTGTTAGTAAAGCTATATAGAGATAATGAGGTTTTTGTTGCAGAGAGTATTCTATTTTCAATATGTTTTTTGAATGTTAACCTTTTGTCGAGTGTAACCCCCAAATATTTAATTTCATTTAATTTCAGAAATGAAGTGATAAGTCGAATCAGATTTGGAGGAAAATTGAAGGATACAAGTTTGAATAACAATCCTTCATGCCAAACCGTATCAAAAGCCTTTTCTAGGTCTAGTAATGCTAATCCTGTTGACTTCTTATTGTCTCTTTGTGATTTTATAGTGTTTGTTAATCTGTGTAATTGGTGAGTTGTGGATAGTCCAGCTTGGAAACCAAATTGGTACTTTGGGATAATGTTGTGCATGTCAATGTGTTTTTTTATGCGATCAGCAATTTGTTTTTCAAAGATTTTTCCCAGGCAACTCAAGAGGCTTATCGGTCTATAGTTTTTAGTATCGCTGGGATCTTTGTTTGGTTTTGGAATAGGAATTATTTTTGCTTTTTTCCAATCATTAGGGAAGTAGCATAATTTTAAGCATGCATTTAAGATAAATGTCAAGTAAATTATTCTCTGCATCGGTATTTTCTTTATAGCTGTGTTATTAATGTTATCAATACCTACTGATTTTTTTGATTGTAGTTTCTTAATTATTTGACAAAGTTTTTTTGGTTTAATTAATTCTTTATCTAAGTTAGCTGGTAAGGAGTGAAAGTTGTTGAATTCATCTAGTGTTTTTTTAACTAAGCGCTCCTGAGAGCTTTTTGTTTGTATTGTGGTATTGTTAGCGTTTTCAAAGTGAGCTTTTAAGGCTTCACATTTCTCAGGATTTGTTAGTAAGAAATTTCCATGTTCTTTAATTGGGGGTATAGTTTTACTGTCTCCATTCATGATCCGAACAAATCTCCATAGCCTAGTATTATTACGTGTTTTGTTCATTTTTTCTAAGTTGGTAGACCAAGCATTGTTTCTGATCAGGGATATTTCCTCTTCAACTTGTTTTGCTAATGTTTTGTACACATTTTTAAAGCATGGTTCCACCTATTTCTTTGCCATCGGCGCCTTAATTGGTTTCTGTATTTCATTTTGTTTAGTGTAGCCTCAGGGATTATTAATTTATATCGGTCTATTTTAGTTAGTGGTACAAATTTGCTATGTGCTGTGCTGATTAGTTTAGAAAAATAGGCTACCATGAGATCAATTTGTTTTTCATTGTTAATTTTAGCTAAATTCAAGTTTGACAGCTCTATGTGTTGGGAAATGTATTTTTGATACCCTGTCCAATTTGCTTTGGAGTAGTTTGGAATACTGTTGCCACATGGTTTAAAGCTATTGGTTAAGGAAATTTCAAAGATAACCGGAAGATGGTCGGATGTAAATTCGGTTATTGTTCGTGGTGATGTTATCTGGTGTAAATTGTTTGTGAGAACGAGATCAATAGTGGATGGGTTTCGATTTTCATCACTGGGAAAGTATGTAGGGTTATGTGGATGGTGAATCGAAAAATTTCCTCTTTGTAAAGTTTCAAAAAGGGTTTTTCCCATCCGATTTGCACTTTGGCAATTCCATAGCCTGTGTCTAGCGTTAAAGTCGCCACAAAGGAAATAACTGTTTGGGATAGCACTCAATAGGTTAACGTCTGCTTTAAAACTCTCACAATCTCTGTTTGCTCCAGGATTATATACTGATATTATACTTATTTTTCCTCTATCAGTTTGTAACTGTATGCCTATGGCTTCTAGTGATTTCAATTTGAATGAAGGAAGTAATTTATGGGTGATATTTTTACTGACTACTATAGCTACACCACCTTTTGTTGTAGTTTCTCTATCTAGTCTATGTATAATATAATTGCAATGTGAAAAACGCATATTACATTTAAGGAATGTTTCATTCAGAGCTGCTATTTGTATCTTATTTGCATCCATGAAATTGAAAAATTCATGTTGTTTGCTGGCTATGCCATTGGCATTCCAATACATGATTTTTAAACCCTTTTTATTTGCCATTGGAGAAACAATATTTAGCTGTTATCTGTACTATTACGGAAATTAAATCTTTTTTGTTGCGACATTCGCTTAAATGTGTAAATACGTCTTCGACAATTTGGCCTATTTCTTCAAAATTTATGTCGAAATCTCCTGTAGAAGTGTTTTTCTTTGAATTGTACACATTTGAATAGTTAATCGGCACTTGGCGTGGCTTGGGCGGATTTCCTATTGAGGGGAAACTGTTTTCGTTGTATTTGAATTCTTTCGTCTTAGGTGGCGCTTTAGTTGCTTTAGTTACGCTTACACGTGTAGGACAGCCTGAATAATTGGCTGTGTGGTGGTCACCGCAATTAGCGCAGCGCAGCTTTGTCGGCGCTATTTTACCGTCTGGGCTAGTAGTAGTTACGCTAAGCGGACAGGATTTGGATGCGTGTGAACCAGCGCATTTCACGCACACAGGTGGGCGGTGGCAGTTTGCGTTACCGTGACCATAACGCTGGCAATTTTTACACTGCATTGGCCCGCTTGCAGATGTGTAATATTCAAAAAATACGCGATGGTGGTTCACTGCTCGAATATTTTTGAGTTCACTAAGGGTTATTGAACCCTTCACAAAATGTAATAGATACATCATCTGATCGTCGAATTTCTTTCTACGAATCTGCAATTTTTTATCGCTGTTGGTTTTACATGCACTTCTTCCAGTGCTGTTTTGATTTCTTCCAAAGGATAATCTGGGAGGCCAAAGATGACAATTTTTGTGGTTTTTTCGTCATCAAGCTGATGTGTGTAGAAGTGCGTCGAAGTTTTTTTGAATTCCTCGATTATTTTACGAAAATCACTCGTGTTTGTAGCATGCACTACGATACCTTTCACGGTAGTATTTGTTGTGTAATTAACTACACCAACACCAGTTATTTTACGATGGACATCGCCTACAGATGTGCCGGTCACGACGATTGGAGGTACACGTTCGGTTTTACGCACACTTGCTCTCGCATTGTACGAGGAGAGAGGAAGATCTTCACTATCACTTAGTAACTCGAACGAATTTCTGGTTTCTACCGTCACATTGTTGTTGCCAATATTGTGACGTATTGTTGATGCTTTTGGCGGTCTTCCACGTCGCTTTTTACCACGATCCATGACGATGGATCGGGTGAGCGATTTTTTTTTAAAGCTCGGCAATGTAGTGCCTTGTTCTGCACGGACACTAACACTGTTACAACTCTGAACGATTTGTATACGCCACTCGAGCTCCGCAAACAAAAAAAATGATGACAAATATGAGTGAAATTAATTAATTTTGTATGGAAATATAATTTTCTAAAACGAGATAGTAATCTAAATCTTCAATCATCAAATAAAACATTTATAATAAAAAAGCTAAACGATGGTGACTTTTGAGAAATAATAGTACAAAAATAATTTAAAAAAAAGAATTAGTAAAATTGATTTTTTTTGAGAGAATTTTTGTAAGTTTACTTTGTTATACTCTAAAACCAATTCACACCGTCACCAATTTCATTTGTAAATGTGTAACCTGCTCAGAAGAGTTTACTCGCTTCGATCAATGATGCATCATTTCCTTAAAAGAATCATAATGTCATCTCTTAAATAAAACACATCACATTCAAATCACCAGCAATATCACCTGTTGCTTCCAAAAGCACCAGATCATCGGAATCCATTATCAACAGGTATGTCAACACGCTAGAGTGCGCATGAGCGACTCCATCACCGTCAAGGCGGACGGTTTCCATGGCGCGAATCAATGTACAAACAAATCGTAGCGAAAACTTCCTGCCCGATAAAAAACAATCACAAACGTCTTGACTGCTGGTGCAGTGGAAGTTTTTTCTTTGTGGTTTGCCAAATCCCATCGCAATGGACATATCCACCAAACCCGTATTTTCGTTCTCCCTCAACTACAAAGTGTTCGACAAGCTGGTGACCTGCGGGAAGTACGACGGGATCCATTCCTGTTTGACCATGGTCACAACGGCGGACAAGGTAGGAGCTTGCCTTTGCGCACCCTATGCTATGTGTGTGATGGTAGTGTGACCCTCGGCCAAAAGGAGACTCGTGAAAACTAGTTCACCGTCTGTGTACCAAAACCGGAGAGTTGCGCTCGATTGCTGCACGCGCTTCGTTCACACTACCATCATCACGAATCGAAACGATCTTGAGTGTGATCGATTTCCGCTCTGCTGATTGTGCATGACTTTCTCAACCCTCTCATCCACCTCTTCCACCCCGTCCGGACAGATTCTAATCCACACGCCCCACAAACGCTACGGGCTGCAAAACTCGAAGCTCTCGATTTCGGAAATCAAAAATGACATCGCACTGCTTAACATGAACTTTCCGATACGGGCGATCGTGGCCGGGCGGCTGAAGAAGGACGACGAACGCGACGTGCTGGTGATTGGAAGTCCTTCGCATGTGCTAGGTAGGTGGCCGTGTCGAGTGCAGCGACCGTTTTATAGAAAGTAACTTCAACTGCTGGATTGCAACCGTGTGGGTTGCATCGTTTTGCTTTCTGTCTGTCTGTTTTCAGCGTACCATGTGGATGAAAATTGTAACATGTTTCAGAGAGATTTCCACGAGGGCGTACGGTCTGCCGTGATCGGTGGCTACGCAAACCAACCGGGCAATACGCTGATCGTTGGCGGCAATGGTACGTATATGGGGCAATGTTTTGCATTTCAATGTATATTTTAACAGTCTACGAAATATTCAAATAACATATATTGTGTATTAGTGAAATAATTTAATTGCTCCTTTACATGTATGAACAATTGATACGATTAAAATTATTATAAAAGCTATGGTTTCTAATATCAATAATATGGTTATCTAATACAACTCACAACATGCTTAACTCCACACCAGGGTATAGTCGGTCAGTCATGACAGTATGCTGTTTGTGAATAAGATTTGAACCACGTCCTGCCTTGTAGGCGTCGGTGTGTTTATTTTTATTAATATTCTCCTAACATGGACTCTCGCTGTGACAATAATTGTAGAAATGGAAAAATAATCAATTTTGGTCACTTAAAAAAAACTGGTTTAATTGAGATAAACCCGGCAATGGCAATAGATACTACGTAGCGAGATGCAGATCGTCTCCCTTGTGATCGTCTCTGCCCGTGGTTTGTGGTGAAAAAGGAAGAATTGTAAAGATGATTTTAGGAATTTATGTATATTATTCATGAAGATCGACCAGGAAGGACTGCTCATTTGAGAATTATATTAAGGCATAGAAGTTTCTAAAAATAATATTTTTAAAGTTAATTTATGTTCTTTAATAATCATTCTAACCGGCAGTAATGCTGTAATTTACGTATTCTCGTTGTTAAAAAAGTATGTATTTTAAGTAATCTATTCAATATAAAGTCGATCGAAACATTTATTTTACACTAGAATATCATTATTAATCGCAACAGGGCTGCCTAGGTATGCTTTTTTACGCAATCACAAACAAAACTACCGGTCAAGTGGTTACGGGTGTGCTGGTCAAAAGAGTCCAAAATACAGCAAAGCAAATAATTCTATTTATGTTTGCAGCGGTCGTCCGAGGCTACAATCAGGAGGGCACCGAAGTGCTGTGGCTGATAACGTCTGGCAGCGTGGTTTCACTGCTGCTAATCGATATCGATAAGGACGGTCAAAATGAGGTAAGACATTATCACTGACACACACATTCTCACACACGCAGGCAAGCACCAAGCTTTGAAGTTGATGTATTACTAGAATTGAAGACATTTAAATCAAACAGAAGAAAAAAACGCCCCATCAAACGACTGTCAAACCTTTCGAATTCGAATTACCCAAATTACAGCTCATCACCGGCACGGATGATGGATGCATACGGATCTACAATAAGGAAGCGCTGCTGCACGAGTTTACCGAGGGCAACGAGATACAGAATCTGGTCGCCCTGCGCACCGGCCAGTTTATGTACAGCGTCAAGAACGGCACGATCGGTGTGTTCGAGGAGAACGTGCGAATGTGGCGCATCAAGTCGAAGGCCCGCGCCACAGCGATGGCCACGTACGACATTCTGGGATGCGAGGCGAAGCAAATGATCGTCGGCTGGAAGAGTGGCAAGATCGATGTACGTGATCCCCGCACCGGGGACGTTTGGTTCCGGATGAAGATGAACGATTTCGTGTGCGGGATCGCTTGCAACGACTATCGGGGGATCGGGCTGCTGGATCTTGTCGTCGTGACGGCGGATGGAGAAAGTAAGGCCACGGGGATCGGGCGTGTGGATCGATGAGATCACACGATGAGACACGTGCTTCATGCCCTGTTTTCTCTCTCTCTCTCTCTTTTTGCTTTTCCGCCAGTAAGGGGATATACGACGCCAAGCGTCAACATGCTAACGTTGCACAACGTTGCCGATGAGGAAATGAACGCTCTGCTGACTCAGAAACAGAAACTGCTGCTCGAGCTGAAGCACTACGAAAACAACATCAAGTACAACAAGGAAATCCTGAGCAACACGAGCGAAAGCAATCTGGTGCAGAGTGTGCCGGACAACGTCGGCATCATACCGTCCAACACGCGGCTACAGATCGGCATTTCCACCAGCTACGATAGCAACGATATGAACATCGACATCACCGTGTCGACCAACAACTCGACCACGATTCGTGTCGTGTTGATCTTTGCTGATCAGCTGTTCAAGGAGGAAACGCTGATCGCGCACCTGACGAAGGACGTTTCGCGCATACTGATACCGCTCAAGACGCTCAAGGACAATGCGCAGGACATTCACATCAAAGCGTTCGTCGGCTACCCGAGCAGTGTGCAGTTTCACGTGTTTGAACTGACCCGTCAGCTGCCCAAGTTTGCGATGTACACCATACCGCACAATCTGACCGGGTCACCGAAGAGTGTGTGTAAGTATGCCGCTTACGTTATGTGTGCAGTTTTGTTTTTTTTACGCGCTTAGTCACCCGGTATTTGTAGATGAAGTGAAGATCATCTGATTATTTTAAACCGCCAACACGTGCTTGCATGCATAAGTCATCGACATTCGACCCCAAAACCGAATGCCCGAACCAGTTTTGCTGTGTGGTGTGGTGGTGGTGCTGGATGGAAAACTGTGATTTGTGTTGTACGCCTTAACCGTTCGTACGGATGCAGTGCTAAAGCCCAGTGATGGATTCCTTTTTCGGCTTCGATACCAGTCTGCCGGGTGAGAACGACGAGGAGTAGGAGGAGGAGGAAGCTCGCCGATTCTTCCAGGCAGCACCGCGGCGCACCGCCGAACTGCATTCGCCGCTGCAGCGGCGCCGATGCAAAGAAGACATCTCGGACGAGGAGGAGTATGACGCCCTGAATGACGAAACGTTCGGTGCGGCGGACAAGGGCGACTGGAAGGACATCCACGAGCATCTCGTGCGGCTGGAAAGTTGCAGGAATGGGGGGCGAACCGGTTCCTTCCTTGGGGAGGATGAGGACGACGGGGGCAGCAGCGACAACAACAACAGCGAGAGCGGCCGTAGCAGTGTGGTGGCCCAAAGCATTGGCGATGAGTTCGCGAACAAGCTATGGCTGGATCCGAGCATCTGGGGTAGCCCGGCGAAGGTTCCGGCTCCGGTGCAGCCACCGTACAGCGATTATAGGCCCAGCGGTACGCCATTTTCTGCCCTGCCACCACAGCAGAGCGCCTTTCGACCACCGGAACCGGCGCATCCGATCGGGGGAGGTGGCCTGCCGCCAAAACCGCCTCCCTCACTGCCACCGGGCTTGTTTCCACCCATGAAGATGCTGTCAGTGGAGGACATTGAACGAACCATCATCCAGCATCAGCATCAGCAAAATCAGCATCAAAGTATGCTGCAAAAGCAAATGTCACAGCAGCAGCAGCAGCAACAACAACAACACCAACTCCATTACCATCACAACCAATTTCACCAGCAGCAGCAGCAGCAGACACTGCAACCATTCCGCACACCGGCACCGGTCCCGGCCCAACCACCACCACCAGTGAAAGCTCGCGATCATTTCACACCCGCCAAGGAGGTAAAGAGTATGCAGCCGCCGATCCCGATGATCTCCTCGCCAGTAGCAGCACCACCGTTACGGGTACCACCGGCGCTGCTCACCCCGCCGCTTTCGCTGCTGGGCGCCCGAAACGCCGGCCCCGCTGCCCTGTTCCCGCCCGGACCGTCGCAGGATGCTGAACAACGCGAACCGTCTTCCGCTTGGTTTGCTGCCGTACAACATGCTAGCCGCCCGACCGTACTCGACCCCGATCAACAACCTGGCGATGCATCCGGCATTCCCGCAGCGCTGCTCGTACGGTTCCCCGCTGCAAGGGTTTCTGGGTGGCCCCGGCCCGGTACAGATGGGTCCGCCACCGCCGCTACCTCCTCGCCATCCGGGACCAGCGCCGGGTGGGCCGCCGCCATTTTTGATGCAGCGCAGCCCGACGCCCCTGCCGACGAACCAGTTCAACCAGCGGCTGGTGCAGGAAATTCAACAAAACCATCCGCTGCTCGCGTTCAACCGACAGCTCGCTGCGGCCAGCACGCTCAGCGTTTGCGGCAATGGCGTGAACAAAGCAGCCCCGCTAGTAGCCCTGCCAAGGGCGGGTTTTATGAAGCAGCAGCACCATTTCCAGCAGCAGCAGCAGCAACGATCCCGAGTAGGCAATGGAATGCCATCGAGCACTGCAGGCGGCGGGCAGCCAGAGGAGCGCGATGAGTACGCAAACATGATGAGCAATCGCAACAAGCAGTGGCTAATCGGGATAAAGCTGACGCAGCTCAACTCGGACGCACCCTACTTTAACGATTACTATTTCACCGTGTACAAGCAGCGGCTGGCAGCGGCGAAGGGCGAGGGCGATAATAGGATCTATCGCGAAAATCAGCTCAACCATCCGTTCACCCAGCCGGAGGAGCATGCCCAGCTGCTGTTACTGTCGCTGCTGTCGAAGAACGGCAAGAGCGGGCTGCTCGGCACGAACCGCGAACGTCGCAGTTCCGAATCCCGCTCCAACCCGAACGGCGGTAGCGAGGGAAAGGATGGCTCAGCGCCGACGGGTGGTGGTCGAGCGTATACCCCGCTCCAATTTCAAAATTCGCTCGGCAAGCTGCAGTGCGGTAGTGTGATAGCGCCGCGAAAGCTCATCGACGCCGACGTGATGGGCAGCGACCAGCTGAACGGAAATGGCGTGCCGGCACTTGAACCGCCGCCCGCCGCTATCCAGCGCAAAGCTCGCCATGTGCTGCTGCTTATCGAGACGCTGTACAAGTTGGTGCTCAAGCTGGAAGATCTCGGCAATCCCGTTGCGATCGAAGCGATGAAAGCGCTGCGCGAAAAGAAAATGCGCAAGCGAACCAGCAGCACCGGCAGCGGCAGCGGTGTGGCGTGTTTGTCAGAAGCGGGCGCCAAGATTGGCAACGCATTGATAATTAATCCGAATTGGTAATTTAATGATAGTCACGTAAGATGATTTAACCAACAAATCCCGTTAATGTCGATACTAAGCTTCGGTTTTTTTAAATTTAATTTAATTGCTCTCAATCTGCTTTTCAATAAGCGAAATATTGCGATATTACCATATACATTTTAATGTGAAAATCTAGAGAAGACTAGTTTTTAGCCTAACACACACCCACACACACACAACCTCACACTTGTAAAGTGTGGCAAGGGAAGAACTGATACTGAGTTGTCGATGATCATTTAATGTTCCTTATTTATTAGGCTTTGCGTATGTAAAACACACGTGTGTGTGTAAAAGGGTAGCGTAAACTGAATTGCGTATACTCTGTCACACGCCGAAATGAATATATTCCATGCTCCTCTCCATATAAACCCCTGTGAACCGAATGGTATCGTTAGATATTGCTTTTGCAAACCGTGTTATATAGTCATTTAAGTTTGGGCACGACATATAAAGCCCCCCCCTCTTACCTCCCCGGTTAGGTTATTAGGTTATCCGCATGTCGTGCTCGTGCTGATATTTAATTTCGCCCATAGTGTTTCGCGCAAACAGAGCACGTGCGGTTTGAATAGGATTGCAAATCGATCGAATCGAACTCTTTAGTGTAGTGTAAGTTAGTTAACTGGCCAAGGATGACAGACTCGATGTGTACAATGTGGCAGGGGTTTCCCCAGGCGTTCTCATAGCTGTGGGACACTTTATTGACTCTTTCTTAAGTAAAATGTAACGGGAATTGGACTCTATAGCACCCTTGTTGGACATATCCAATAGGAATTTCCAACGAACCTTTCCAAAAAGGGTGCAATAGAGTCCAATTTCCGTCATGTGAAGTTCACTTCCCAATTAGAAAGAGTCAAGAAGTAGTGTCTCATAACTATAACCAGGCTAGAACCCCTGGAAAATCCTGTAAACTGCATTTGAGCCACTTTGTCACATCCATCCGCCCTCTACACAATTAAGCTTCACGTGCAATGAGAAATGGAAAGAGTAGCTGTAGACACTGTAAAAACTGTCCGTACCCGCTTACGGCACTATCAAACGAAACATTAAAACACATTCGTCTCTTCATTCAGTAGTACATAAATCTATAGATACATAATTTTATAGTTGAGTGCATTTACCTGAACTTGTTTTTAGACTAATCTTTCGATAGCTCTTTTTCACGTGTCCGTTGGTGTTTATCACTCACTGAACTTCTTTACACGATTACTTCTTTCCTTTTCAAATGTACTAGCTAGATGTACTATGGCACTGCAATTACTTTTCGGAAAACTTAAAACCTATTACACTACTCACTTGAATTGCTTTGATTTCTCTACCTACTTTCCAATATAAGAACGGTTAAAAAATGTGAAGAGAGCCAACATGCCAAGAAAGCTGTGTAAATGAGCATTTTAGGCTATAATCTTGAACATAAACTTAAACACTGAGCAGCATAAAAAAACTGCAATTGAGTTAAACTATCCATGTAAAAGCTCTGTAATTAAAAAGCAATCAAGCGCAAATTCCGAAACATGCGATAGAGAAAATGTGTCTAAGAAAAATGAACAAAAAAAGGAGATATCCACGATGGAATTGTCGAAAAAGAACAAACAAATAAATCGAACTAATTTTTTTGGGTTTCTTTTGTTATGATGCTTATGAACGCGAGCAAAATGGGTCGTTAGTTTTTGTGTTTTTTAGCGTAGAATTATGGTGCAATATCACAATATTAAAGGAGGATTTGTTGTGATCATAGCAACATCGCTAGTTTAAACGAAGTGTAGTAGGCTTTATTGAAATAGAGAATAAATTAGTCTGCATTTTCTTTTCGTACGAACAAGAAGTTCCAACAGGATTTACGGAAAGAAGGTTAAAAGGAGATAAGGGTTATTTTATATAAATTCTAAATTATGTTTTTAATTTTCTTTACAGATACAACTTGAAACAAACCACGCCCCACGAACCACGATGGCCTCTTCCTCGTCCAGCAGCAGCAGCAGCAGCAGAATGTCGGTGATGGACCGCGACCTCTGTCTGCTGCTGGTGGAGATGTCGTCCGAGAAGGTAACCGTGCGGCAGAAGGCGTTCAACAAGATGAGCACCATCCTGAACAACCGGGAGGACGATTTTCTCGACTACATGGCATCGGATGCGTTCGAGACGCAGTGGTGCGCGGTGCTGGATGCGGCTTACCACGGCATACAGAAGCAGAGCTACGCCATTACGACCCAGGTGCAGAGCAAGAACCACGACTACGTCGTGGTGCTGCACAAGCTCGTTGAGCTGGCGATGGATCGGGATGCGCCGCAGCTACCGCACAGCCAGCTGATCGGGTGCTTTGTGCGCGCGATCAACGATCAAGCGATGCGGGACAGTTTTGGTGTGTGCTTTCTGCACGTGCTGAACAAGTTCGTGCTGTGCTCCAAGTGGTGCCTAACGCCGGTGAGCTACGAGCACTGGAAAGGTAAGCAGAGGGGTGAAAAGGTTGATTTACTTTATTTAGTATTAAACGGGGATTTTTTTTGCAGAAATTCTTGACTGCTGTTTAGTGATGCTGGATACAGCGCACGTACCAAAGCACTTGGCGGCCAACTGTCTCTCGCTGGCTGTGGTGAAATTTTTAGCCAACTGCTCGATGCAAACACTGCTGGCGGACTATTTGAGCCGGCTGATTGTCCACCTGCGCCAGGCGGTAAACGAGAAGAAAAGTAACGTTTTATGCGATCTGATAAACATAGCTTTGTACATAACAGAAGCGGTAAGTAGCGTTTAGCACCATCTCCGAGGTGGGTTTTTTGCTGTCTCAAAGCTAAACCTAATCACACTTTGATCGCCACGTGCAGATAGCGGTGGATTGTAAGGCGAAGATCATTGCATTCTTGGAGTCGCTCGTTCCATGCACGGTGAAACTTTACAAGGAAGCAAACTTGCGCAAGGAACAGAAAGTGTCACTGTTCCGGTTGATGCATCTGTCGCTGATAATGTTGTACCCGGGAGGAAAATCTCATACCCTTGCCAAACCACTGACCCGAGACGGTTTGCAGCAGGTCGAGGACGATGAAGCGCGAAGGAAAACGTTGCGCGAATATCATTACATACTGACGAGTGAAATGAAGGCACGGGATCAGAGTTCGTTCTTTGGCTCGAATGAGGCCCCTTTTGCTGATGGTTTCATTGACTTTGCCGCCCGGTTGTGTTATACGGTAAGATTATTTGAGTTTTTTTCTGCATTTTTAAAGGGAAAATTACTACTTCTTACTCATCCCTTTTTCAAAGGTGTACTGGAACGAGGATAATTGGAAGGAATCTAGCGGCGAAGAAACGGCCGCAAAGCGAAACAAACAGTTTAACAAACTGCAAAGCATCATGGAGATGGTCGGTACTGCTCCAAATCAGCTTAATTTGCGTTGGTACGATCACGCTTCCTCTTTCATGTAGAAAAGATCATTAATAAACATTTTCCTCCAGGTTGTACATCCTTTCTGCGGTTCTAGACAGATATGAGGCAGCACTTACTAGCGACGACTATGCGCAACTGTTGCAACTGTTGTGCAATGTGCAACCGAGCCTACAATCGCCGCACGAGCATGATGCTTTCTACCAGTGCTGTTCCGTGCTGCTCGCGTTCGAACAAAAGTCAACCCATCGATCGTTGAACACAGCGGCGGCCAGCGGTGAATCGATTGGCGAGCTTTGGGCCAAAATGATAGCCGCTGCGTTCCGTGCCTGCACCAACACCGCCGCAAGAACGTGCGCTAAATCCAATCTCCTGCTGCAGCTATTGATTCGCCATCGAAAGTATCCGAACGTCGGCTTTCTAAACAGCACCGTGCTGGAAGCCTTTTACACCTATGCCGTGGAGAAGACGAACCTTAACGTCGGCACGGTGCTGTCCATCCTGGAGACGGTGGGCAACGCCGAGTGTCTCGGCAGTGTCGACGGTGTGCTGACCAAGCTGCTCAACTATCTCTATCCGCAGACGCGCGAAACACAGTCGAAAGCGATACTACACGCAAAGGAGCGGCTGAGCGCAAAGACGCTGG
Organism: Anopheles merus; assembly: GCF_017562075.2. Taxonomy (NCBI): domain Eukaryota; kingdom Metazoa; phylum Arthropoda; class Insecta; order Diptera; family Culicidae; genus Anopheles; species Anopheles merus. The sequence goes on along the minus strand of NW_024427617.1, from coordinate 50,736 downwards.
CACGCATTTCGATCCTTTGCGTGGTGACTACATGTTGCGCAATGGATGAGACAGAGCGGCACACACACGCCGGAGTGCACGATACCTTTTACCGGGAGCGAGACGGGCAGTTGCAAACGCTCGAGCAAAGACTTCGCTACCATAGTTTAGAGGAATTGCTAGCGTTGGAGCAGCACAAAAAGGAAGGGATTGATGCGGAATCACCCCAAGGCAGCGCACGAATCTCTTACAACATAAACGAACCACTGTTTTTGCGCCTGTGTGAGGTAGTAAGCTTCGACAAGCATATCCTGCCCGATGGGAATTATTTTCTAGCCGATGGATTGGCATGCATCTGCGACGATTTGGAGTTGTACCTGGAGATGCTCAACATTTTGCAGCTGCACGCCGCGTACGATGAGCAGCAGTGCACCAGGAGCCCACTGTACAAAAAGGTTCTGCTCAAGTTCGACCTACTAAACGGTGGATTTGAGCGGCTGTTGAAAAACGATGCGGCCTCCACGCTAAATCTCATCAAAACCAGGAACCTTGCCGAGCGATTGTTGGCCATCTTTCGTGTCCCTTACCATCCGTCGGTAAGGAAGCTGCTGCAGCAAACCGAACACACGTTCATTATGCGATGGGCAATCGGGCAGATCAGTCTGAAGGAGGGGGAGGATTCGCAGTGCGTGACCGTGTTGCAGCCGGATAAACTGGCCACGGAAGAGCAAATGCAGCGATGTTTCCTCCACGTCGTAGCGGAATATCTGCAGTACGAAGGGCCAAGCCTGAACGAGGCTCACGAGCTGCTGGATCGGTTGGAACTGAATGTGTTCAGCAGTTTGGATTTGTTCTATCTGTTTGATCTGTGTCGAATACTGCTGGCGCAAACTTCCCATGAGGTGGTGGCCGTATGGGTACTGAGAAACCTGGTAGATGTGTGCAAAAACCACTACACCAATCCTGACATTACGGAGCAGATTATCGATCTGTACGGTGGTAAGTTAATTGTAGCTGTGATCAACTGAACTCTCTTCTCAAATTGTGTTTAATCCGTTTCAGCTTTAACCGCCTTCGTGAGCCCGTACGAAGACATGATCCGCAACGTAACGATCGTGCTGTACTCGTTCGTAAAACAGTGCGCCAAACACACGTACTCTACCGAGCTGCAGGTGAAGATACTGGCGCAGGTGAAGTATCTGCTCCGCGCTTACCCGCAGCACATCCGTACGCCAACGCACGAGAGCATCTACAACGGATTGGTGCCGTTGCTGAGCAGCCCAAGCTATCGCATCAAGCTGGAAGCGGTCAGGAATATTCTGCACTTCATGCAGCTCGAATGGTCACATCCTGACCTTTCTTCGGTTCCGTGCAGCTTTTACGAGTTTCAGCTGCAACTGTACGATCAAATTCAGTTCGAGGAGCTACTAGCGACCGACGGTGGGATGGACATGAACGATGAGAGAATGAACGTGATTAGCGGCTGCCTTCAGCTGCTGTTGGGCATCTTTCGCATTAGCTTCATGCTGCGTCGGCGCGCGTTGTGCGATTTTGTGCTGCTCGTTCAGTTGGGAAGCGTAAACGATGGTAAGTGTTGTTACAGCAATAGCTGACAATTAAAGTTTAATTATTGTATAATCATATTTTTGTCCTTCTTCTAGACAAAATGGCAAACACCATACGGCTTATGCGCACCTCCAGCGATATCGACTTCTGCCAGCTGCTTCAAGCTAACCTGGACACCGTACTCGAGCTATGGCTAACCAAAGGGAATCGGTTGCTGCATTTCCCGTTCCGTCTAGCGGGAAAGATCGCCACGATCGAAGAGTTTATCCAACTGTTCAAGAAAAACATTTCCTTCGTCATACTCTGCATGCAGCCGGAACGGTTCGAACAGTTCTGCAAATCGATTGGCGTACAGCAGGCAGAAATGGTGAAGGTATGTTTTCGGTTGGAATGAATTTAAAATGATAAATGACCAATTTTCCATTTCATTACCAGAGTATACTGCCGAAATGTGTTTCGTTCCTTCTGCCCAAGTACGCCAAATGTGAAGGGATGGCGCCCAAGTATGATGCAATAGCTAGTCGGATGCACAAAGCACTTGCCCCTATAATAAGCACGGTAGATCTTAAAGATTACGTGTCGGAAATTATCAAACACCTCACCCACCGATTGAACGATCACGTTGAGCTGGGCAAGCTGTTGGACCAGGACCTGCCAAGCTGCTTCGTTGCCGATCTGTCGCTTAGCAAAGCCACTTACTCGACGGCGCTCGAGCACCTGAAACAGTCGGTATGGGGATCGCAATCGTTCAAGTACACGCTGCTGAGCAATTTGTGTTTTAAAAACAGCTCACCAATTGAACGCACCCTAACGGATGTCAAACGCTGGCTTTGGGCGGCTGATGAACCGGAGCAGAAAATGGTACATCTCTTCCAGTACACGGTGTTTCTCGACCATCTGAAAGAGTACATCGGACAGCAGAAGGAACGCGCGTTCAAACCCTATCTCGTGCGAGATGTGGTGTATTTCCTGTGCAACTTGTTGTCCTCCTTTCCCGCCCTACGACTTGCCACGCTCAACAGCTTCGGGCGGTTCCTGGAGCACGTGGTCGCATCTAGCGATGCGTGCGAGCTGCTCTCGGAACATTTGCACTTCATAGTGTCATCATTGCTGGAGGTGGAAAATGTCGATCCGGCATCGGAGATTTCTCAAAAATCGCTAACTCTGCTACGGTTTCTGATCTTACAACACTCTGCCGCGTTTGCGGGTGCGATCGGTAAGCTGAATTATCTACCAAAGGACGAACGATTCGATCAGTTGCGGCTTGCTATATCGCGCCAAAAAACGATCGGTCATGAAAATGTGCTGCCAAGGGAAGAAATCGCGGCGCTGATTGAGTTGCCCAATTTAAGATACGAAGATTTGGCTGCGCTGAAGATTGTGGTAAGCTTTTGCTGTATTTTGAGTGACTTGGAAGTTATATAATTATTAATTTTTTTATTGTAGCTCACCACCAAAAAGAAAGATCTAAAATTATTGTGCGATGAGCTGAGCGAGCAAAGCGCATCGTCGGGCGCTAATGGGGAAAGCGTGCTTCATCGGTTAGTCTACACTTTGCTGGAAGTTGTGCGCAGCTCCCCGTTCGACAAGCGATCGATGGAAGCTCTCCGATGTTTGAGTGAAATAGGACCGATCGATCTGGGAACAATGCTGTTAAAATCCGACGCAGAAATGATTGCTTACGATACGGTACAGCTTTAAAGCCCTGGGCAGTAGCAATATCAATTAAATTTTAAATTTCTATCTCTCTTTAGATCAACAACTCGAAGGAAGCAATCGAACGATGTGCTGCGGTGCTGCTGAGCGAATTGAACGAGCTGATAACGAACAGAAACGTTCCGGTTGCAAACTACGCCTCACTGATTTGCTACAAAATGCTGTACGGAAAAACATTCCATGCTTTGGCGGGTGAGATTCTAAACAAAATTGCATATAGAAATCCATTTTAAATCTTAACTTCGATCATATTCGTATCTCTAACAGCCAAACTACCAACACTGCACCCATTTTTGGGAACTTCTGCGGAAGAGATCAAACTCTTCACTCGTACCACCGGACGCAGTTTGTCGTTGCGGCCAATGCTTGCCAACGAACGGATCGAGTACAGCGCTTTTGTGCAGCAGCTGTCAGCCGCGTTGCTGTCATTTTTGGGAAATACGATGATTAAAAAGCTGGCCGAACAGGAAACGACATTCGTCGAGAAGCTTGTCCCTTTGCTGGTACAGATAACGATAAAGCAATTCGAAGAGTCAATCATCGATAGCATGGGCAGCTTTGTAAGTGCTCTTGTTGCACAGTAGTAGATGCCACGGATGATAAGGAAACATTTGAATATATCTTCCTTTTTTGCAGATTAATGAGTTTTTCAACGAGTTCGCTGCCATTCAAAATGAGGTTCACAATATTTTCAATGACCCGAAAGCTATTCAACTGATGCTTACCATCGTGGAGTGTGTTCGGATACATAATCAATGGTAAGTGTAATTTACAAATTTTTGTTAATACTTTTCCTAAAAAATAATGTTTGTAATAGCTTTCCACAGTACAAAATTTCCGTTAACTATCTACGAATCGCACAAGCGTCTCAATTCTGTCAGGCACACTTTAAAGCCATCCTGTATGGTGACCTCTGGTACCGGGAGGAAGAGGAGCAAGGCAAGCATGATGCCAAACGACACCCGGAACTGCAAAACATAATGAAATCATGCCATTTGGCGATCGGCGTAAACGATGCAGTTAAATCATTCCTCAACCCAATCCAGGAACGGATGGAATATTACCGTCTAGAGCAGAATTACGCCAGATGCTTGGTTATGCAAGATGCAAGCACACCGTGGTCGCAAGATACCGCCCTGGACAGTGCGGGCACACAGAATGCCATCTTGCAAACACTGAAAGACTCCTCACTGTACGGTTTGGCTAGATCGTTACATGTCGCACCGCAACAGATTGATTACGAGTGTGCCTGGCGGCTGTCCGACTGGAATGTACTAGTCGACGCGGACGGCGGTGTTGGTCCCAATGTCCCGAAGAGAGCACCGGCTGCCGGTTCGAGCGCGCTGCTCCTACAGTCGCGATCCTTCGAGCGAGCGCATTACAAAGCGCTCAAGTGTTTGCAGCTGCGCGATGAACTCGCGGTGGAAAGTGCGATCGTGGCAGCGCAGCGTGCCGTTAGCGAACTTTTCAAGCTTACCAGCATCGTTGTTATTATTGTTTTTAATCGTATGAACTGCGGAAACTGAACTACTTGTTGCTTTTGTTTTCGTTTTCGGTTTTGTTCCTTTTTTGCTTGCTCTCCCTCATAATTTGTTTACTCCGCGTTGATCTGCGTGTTTCCCAATCACTGTTCACGCTTCGGAATCGGAATCCACTATCCGGTCGTTTGCCTTCGGTGGAAGGTGGGGCAATTTTGTGAATTGTTATATCCATTATTGTAGATTTAAAATTAGATTATAGATTAGATTAGATTAGACTAGATTATAGCATATTATAGCATGTAACTGTACGGAGAGAAATGAGAAATAAAACCCGGCACTTCTCGTTGAGCCTTGCAAGTGAATGGATGGTGTGATTATAACAGTTGGCGACGAGGCGGGCAATACATTAAAAAACGAATCGATAATGGCTACATTTAATATCGAGCCGTTTGTGCACGAGAAGTCAACTTGGCAAAGATGGGTTAAGCGGTTTGTTGGTGCTGCTAAAGTGTTTAAAGTGGATCAAGCGGATATGCAGCAGACGCTCCTGCATTACATGGGCAGTGAGACTTACAACGTGCTGTGTGACTTACTCTCGCCGGACGAACCGGAGGCGAAAACGTACGACCAGATCGTCAGCGCGTTAGACGATCATTTCGACCCCAAACCATTGGAAATGGTAGAGCTGTGGAAGTTCCGACAACGCACACAAAAGGAAGCAGAAAGCATCACCGAGTTCGTGGCGGCGTTACAACGTGAAGCGAAAAACTGTGCGTTTGGTGATTATTTACAGAAAGGGCTGCGGAACCAGTTTGTGTTCGGTTTACGTGACAAAATGATACGCGCGAGGTTAATAGGCGAAAAAGACTTAACGTTCGAGAAAGCAAAGCAAGTCGCATTCTCGATGGAAACAGTCAACGACGGTGTCGAAATTTTAGCCCAACGGGCTCAGTCAGTAAACTTTATGGATCGATATCCAGCGCCAAGAAGCAAGCGGTATTGTTTCCGATGCGGCAGTTCATCGCACTTAGCGAATAAATGCGAATACAAAATGAAAGTGTGTGCGTTATGTAAGAAGGTCGGTCATTTACAACGCGTGTGTTTCAAAATGGGGAAAGCACATGGGATGAACAATAAGAAACGAGTGAGTAGGACAGCAAATCTCGTGGAGCAATGCGAAGATAGTGACAGTCAGGATACAGAAGAGGATCAAATCCATAAAATAGATATTTTCCAAGTAGAAAATGTGAAAGATAGCAAAAAAAGTTTTGTGAACGTACAAATTGGAAAATCACCAATTAAGTTCGAGGTAGCCAGTGGTTCACCAGTTACTCTAATTAACGAACACGACAAAGAGAAATATCTTTAAAATATCAAGCTCGTACAAACGGACGTAGAACTGAGAAGTTATTGCGGTGGGAAAATTTCTGTCGCAGGAATGGCTGAAGTGAAAATCAAGACAAAAGAAGGAATAAAGAAACTACGATTGTTCATAGTTGGGGGCAATAGGCAACCATTGTTGGGTCGCGAATGGATGAGAGCCTTAAATTACGATTGGAATAAAATCTTGCATGGTAAACAGTACACAGTGGATAAAATTATTGAATCATCGAATACCCAAATGGTTTAAAAGCAATATTAGACGAATTTCCTGCAGTATTTTTGGACACAATAGGAAAAATAGAAGGTGTCAAAGCATCTTTGCATTTGAAAAATGGGTCAAACCCAATGTTTACGTTTTTTGTTATTGTTGTGTCTTGACAGCTAGGGCTACGTTCATCCAGCATATTGTGTGCGTATTTTCACTGGGTGAAGCGTTAGCGTTGCGTTTGAATTGTCGATGTATTAGTGTTAGGTCCGTTAGGCTAAGAACAAAATTGTCAACCATTGTCGTTGATTCGGAATATACTGACGCGTACGCCAAACGGTCACCTTTAAACCCTGAGCAATTTTCACTGCACTTTAATATAAAATATCAACGTAGGGCCGATCACGAACACCCAACGTTTCTTAAAGCGCGGCCTCTTCCATTTTCTATTCGAGATACAGTGGAAGAGGAATTAAAGAACATGGTGGATAAAGGCATACTAGTTAAGGTAGAGAGAAGCGAATGGGCGACCCCAATAGTACCAGTTAGGAAAACGGGTAACAAAGTAAGACTGTGCGGAGATTATAAACTAACAATTAACAAAGGGCTATTAATTGATGATTTCCCTCTGCCCACCATCGATGAACTTTTTGCAAACATGAGTGAAGGAAAAAAATCCTCAAAGCTCGATTTAGCCCAAGCATACTTACAAATGGAAATCAGGGAGAAAGATCAACACCTACTAACGCTGAATACGCACATGGGACTTTATCAACCCACTAGGCTTATGTATGGGGTAGCCTCTGCCCCAGCCATATTTCAAAGAGAAATAACTTCAATTCTACAAGGTATACCAGAAGTAACAGTATTCTTAGATGACGTTAAAATAACAGCCCCTAATGATACGGAACATTTACAAAGATTACGAGAAGTACTAAAACGGTTTAATGATCACAATATGCGAGTAAACTTAAAGAAATGCGAATTCTTAGAAGATAAGATTGAATACTGCGGCTACATGATAGACAAGAAAGGAATCCATAAATTACAAGGCAAAATAGATGCGATAGAAAATATGCCAAGACCAGAAAACAAAGAGCAAGTACGCGCACTGTTAGGTTTGGTAAATTATTATGGAAGATTCATGAAAAACCTTAGCACACACATGTACCCAATCAACAATTTACTTAAAGATGAGGTTGCTTTTGAATGGTCTCCAGACTGTGAGAAAGCTTTCGCATGGATGAAAGCAGAAATGCAATCGAAACAAGCGCTTACACATTACGATACAAAATTACCATTAATATTAGCCACGGATGCATCGCCTTACGGCGTGGGGGCAGTATTAAGTCACGTTTACGCAGATGGAAGCGAAAAACCAATACAATATGCGTCGCAAACCCTTACAAAGACTCAGCAAAGATATACACAGATCGACAAAGAAGCGTACGCCGTAGTTTTTGGCATAAAAAAATTTTCGAATATCTATACGGTCGAAAATTCATACTAGTAACAGATAACAAGCCATTGACACAGATTTGGTCCCCACAAAAAGGGCTTCCGACACTCTCAGCTATGCGCATGCAACACTACGCAGTATTTTTAGAATCATTTAACTTTGAAATCCGATATAGAAACTCAAAAGACCACGGAAATGCGGATGGCATATCTCACTTGCCGTTAAAGGGCGAACCCATATGCGAGGCAGACGAGATCGATGTCTTACAAATCAATCAGACTGAATCACTACCAGTACAGGCAAAAGAAGTTGCAAAATATACATTGAAAGACACTACAGTGCAAGAACTAGTAAGGGCATTGAGGACAGGCCGGACAGTAGAGGGTCGATTTAGATTCGGAATAGATCAAACCGAATTCAGCTTGCAAAACGATTGTTTAATGCGCGGAATTAGAGTTTACATCCCAATACTTTTGCGTAAAACAATATTAAAGGAGCTACACATGGGTCATTTCGGAATCTCACGAATGAAATCCTTAGCTAGGACATACTGTTGGTGGGACTCTATAGATCGTGACATAGAAGAAACAGCGCGTGACTGTATGCACTGTGCGAAAGTTAGAAAAAAAACCCACAAAAGGTGCAAGGATATAGCTGGGAACAACCAGTGGAACCGTTTCAACGCATACACATAGACTTTGCAGGGCCATTTTTGGGACTTAATTTCCTAATAATTATAGATGCAGGAACAAAGTGGCCGGAAGTAAAAATAATATCAGACACGACAACAGAAACCACGATAGAAAAATTAAGAGAATTCTTTGCTACATTTGGGTTACCAGCCATACTAGTGTCAGACAGAGGTACACAATTTACATCAGAAAGTTTTCAAACGTTCCTAAAGAAAAACGGAATTTTACACAGAATGGGTGCTCCATACCATCCGGCAACAAACGGTCAGGCAGAGAGGTTTGTTCAAACATTTAAACAGAAGTTGAAAGCGCTATCATGCTCTAGACCCGAGGTACACCTACATTCACAAAATATTTTATGGGCATATCGTAGGACGGCACATCCCAGTACCGGGAAAAGCCCTGCTATGGCCGTTTTTGGAAGGCAATTAAAATCAAAATTGGACCTAATGATTCCCGGATCCGAACAACATACATCAGATAAAGAGAGAGAAAGAACAGTTAGATCATTTGATGTGGGTGATAGGGTATCAGCCCGTGATTTTATGTCCAATAATGAGAAGTGGAGGTTTGGAAAAATATTAGAGAAAATAGGCACACTCCATTACAAAGTACAATTAGACGACGGAAGGGTATGGAAACGACATATAGATCAGTTGAGCCCCGGACCAGGAATGCAGTGGGAGGAGAATAATCTTAACTCACAGCAAAGAATACCTTTCGATATGTACCCTCCAATAACAGAAAACAATATACCCCAAAACATCAGCACAACGAACCAACGAACAAGAGACACACCCCTAAACGAGAATCCAACAGATAGCGCAGAATATTTACGTAGATCAACAAGAGTAAGGAAAGCGCCTCAAAGGCTAAATCTATAATTTCCTTAGGGGAGGAGAGTTGTTATATCCATTATTGTAGATTTAAAATTAGATTATAGATTAGATTAGATTAGACTAGATTATAGCATATTATAGCATGTAACTGTACGGAGAGAAATGAGAAATAAAACCCGGCACTTCTCGTTGAGCCTTGCAAGTGAATGGATGGTGTGATTATAACATGAATGATTTTTAACGCGGAGCCGCAGGCCCAGTGAACCGTTCGAAGATCTTTGTTTATCGTCGGAGGTCGGTTGGGCTCGTTTAGCAGGTCCTAAGCAATAGGGTTTTCCGAAATCTTCACCTTGTTTACCGCATAATGAACACAACACACAGAGGGGCGAGAGTGGTGGTCGAGTCGAGCGATAGTTATGTATGGTGCGGTGTGACCAGTCAAGGGCGGTAAATAGTCCAATGTCAACAATGATGACGCAAACTGGCTTGATTGATCATTTCATGATACTGTGTCATGATGATTCATCATTGTTACTGATGCGTCTACTATGACGCCAAATCTATCTGTTGGAACCTCGCACCAAAGGTATCCAACTACCTGTCATAAACGGGACATTTAAAACAAGCGTAGGCGTGAAACGATCAAGACACGAAGCGTAACCGAAGAAAGGGGTTTAAAAAGGCCGCAAAAGAGGAACGAGGCTCTTTTCTAAACCAACCGCGGAAAACCGACAAATTTTTTGGCGTGTAATAGTACAATAAATCATTTTTGGCAAGAAATTTAATCCGCCTTGGTTTTAGTTCCCAACATTCCAAAAAATTTGGTTCGATAAATCCAAACACATTTTGGTTCGATAAATCCAAAATAAATTGGATTTGGAAATTCGTCAAACGATTTCGTGTACGGCATTCCTCGTTCGTCGTGTAGTTTCGCGAGTGGAATAAATAAATCACGCGCGGTGTGTATCGAAGTGCCTGTGACCGAAAAGTGCAAGTGCAATGGAGCAGCAGCAATCGCGTGTTATGCCAAGGGCAGAGCCGGCTACCACAGGGACTGTCCAAGGGACAGAACGTGTCAACGTTTACACTAGCCCCCGCGGAGCATTGCGCGAGACTTTCTCCCCGTCGGAAGGTTCCACCGTGGAATATGTGTACGAGTGGGCAGCAAGTAAGGCGGAAAAATTGCAGCAGTACCAGCCAACCTCGTCAGAAGATGACGCCCGGAGGCGCGTTCCTCAAGAAGGAAGTGAGACCCCTCAACAATGAGCATCGAGTAAGACAGGTGAGGCAAGTGGTAACGGTCCGGCAAATCCAGCGTCCGAAAGTGCACGATGGGTAAGTGACGAGCGGCATAGACGGCGTATTGTGCTTGAACGCGAACTACTAAAGCTCGATATCGCGGAAGCGCAAACTGGCGAGACAGCCATCGCGCAGCCCTCGAACACTCTGGGACGAAAAGATAAAGAATTTCAAGAGTGGGTCCGCGACATGGAGAGTTCCATGCGCCAGCCCATTCACGACAAGGATGGCCCTTCGCGGGGTCAACATCCTGTGGTTCAACACCCTGACGCGAGGATCACACGCACACTAAATCCCCGCACGATGCAATATGGCCACGGCATGTACGCAACACAACAGGATGCAGGGTACGCGACACACATGCAGCATGCAGGATACGCGACGCATCCGCGAGACATTGCATTGTACGAGACACAACCGAATGCGACACAGTACGGGTACACTGCGCATCAAGCGTACGCGAACCGCCCGGAAAACTCATTGCACTTTGGGAATACGGAGCACTTGGGTCACACAACACTGCACAACACACGACCACAGATACACGGCACTTTCTTAAGCCAGAGCCAGATAGCAGCACGCCAACCTGTACCTCGAGATTTGCCACCCTTCTCTGGGAATGTGGATGATTGGGCGGTTTTTATCACCGCGTATGAACGCACTACCGCTGCTTGTGGCTATACGGATGATGAGAACGTAATCAGGCTGCAACACGCGTTAAAAGGGCCCGCGTTGGAGGCGGTTGGACACCTCTTATCCTTCCCGGACGGGTTGAACGAAGCGATCGAGACCCTCAAGTCTCGCTACGGAAGGCTCGACTTGATTGTTGAGTCCGTCATACGGAAAATAAGGTGTATAGCTGCTCCCAAGACGAACGATTTGCCCAGCTTGGTGGAGTTTGGGTTCGCTGTGAAACGTTTGCTCGGAGCAGTTAGGGCGTCGGGGCTGCATGCCTATATGTACGACGTAACGTTGTTGAAGGAACTTGTGAAGAAGCTGCCACCAGTCATCTGTATCGATTGGGCGAGGACCACAAGAAGGATGCGTGAGGTAACGTTGATGGAGTTTGGACGGTGGATTGGTGAGCTGGTGAGCGATTTGTGCCGTGTCATTGATATGACGCCCGTCCTGGGGGGACACGATACGGCACCTCGACATCCTGACCCGCTCCCAAAACGACAGCAGTTCCAACCCCAACCGTTCCAGAATCGTCGAAGTCCGCCCTCTCGACCAATCCAGATGGAATCGAACGGCACGGGGCGAGCACATCCGGCCTACTGCAACGTGACAGTCCTGCAAGAGATGAACGTTAGTGACCCGACGCCACAGACCGACATACCTGTGTCGATGCCAGCCTGCGTCGACTGCGGTGAGAGCTGCGGATCGCTGTCACAGTGCGAGAAGTTCCTGGGAACTACCGTAGCTGCAAGGAGAGCATTTGTGAACGAGCGAAGGATGTGCAGGAAATGCCTCGGTTACCACGCTGGCAAATGCCGTGCACCACCGTGTGGAGTAGATGGATGCGGCGTTCAACATCACGAGCTGTTGCACGCGGAGGACACATCATCCGGTATCAGCCGCCACCAGGATCAACAGACTGGGCCAACAGGTAACAACCCGGGGTCTTTTGCTAACGTTCTAACCCATGCAGGAACAAATGATGGGGCGATCCTCAAATACGTGCCGGTGTCTCTTCATGGACCACCTGGACGTGTAGATACGTACGCCTTTCTTGATGATGGGTCTACATCGATACTCATGGATGAAGGACTGAGGGACGAGCTTGGTCTATCTGGCACACCTCATCCGCTGAGTCTAAAATGGACGGGAGGAGTGACCAGAGAAGAGGATGATTCGGAGAGGCTGCAAATATGTCTGAGCGGCTACGACGAGTCACCGACGGATGAATTGACACACGTGCACACCGTGAAACAACTCGCGCTACCAGCACAGTCAGTCGACGTGGTTCAACTGGCCGCCAAGTACCCCCACCTGAGGGGACTACCTGTGAGGCCATATTCGCGGGCTATGCCTCGCATACTCATCGGAGCAGATAACTGCCATTTGGGACAACCGTTGAAGACTGTGGGAAAACACGGTGAACCGGTCGCTTGGAACACCAGCTTGGGTTGGGTCATTTACGGTCCTTGCGTTGGTGGAGACGATCAACATGCCACCTTCATGAAGACATCCTCCTGCAGTAGGCAACGGACCACCACGCCGAAAGCTGGACAACAGTGGGACACCGAGCGACAAAGCACTCGACCGAAGATCGATCTTTCCGTCGACCCGGGAACGCCTTGCAAGGCTGCGGTGCCGCAGCGGTATGTATATCTAAAAAGAAATAACGTTTTTAATCCCGTTGTAGACGACCGAGCTGACGGAAAGGTAAAGGTACACTTAGCTGAAGAACGCGGCGGAAGAGTGGGCAACAATGCTTCGACCGATCGTCGGTTCTATCCGGTGACAAAATGGTCCGATCCTTCCGTGATACACGAGAAACCGCAAGACGAGGCGGCCGTGGAGCGATTTAGAAAACCAGTATATAAGTGTAGCTTCTATCCGTTGGGGGGACCACCGCATAGCAACTGCGAGGAAACTGCCAAACACTCTGCTAGGAAGGGCCGTAAAACGATCCACCGTCTCGGCAATCGTGTGCACATATGTCCGGTGCACAAGTTACAGGCTTGTAATAACTTACGCAATGATTTAGGCACAGGGAAGTAATTGTTCGGAAAACAGCACGGGATCACGGCATACCACGAGGTAGTTTGCAATAAGGAGACAGAATGTAAACAAATGCACGCGTTTTATGACAGGTCACACAAGGAAGTGAAGCCACAGCTAAAATGGCGCAAGGTGATTAAAGGCAAATCAGATAAGCTGTGGTACACTTGGGGGGATAATGTTGGAACCTCGCACCAAACTACCTGTCAGAAACGGGACATTTAAAACAAGCGTAGGCGTGAAACGATCAAGACACGAAGCGTAACCGAAGAAAGGGGTTTAAAAAGGCCGCAAAACAGGAACGAGTCTCTTTTCTAAACCAACCGCGGAAAACCGACAAATTTTTTGGCGCGTAATAGTACAATAAATCGTTTTTGGCAAGAAATTTAATCCGCCTTGATTTTAGTTCCCAACACTATCGGAGCCACGTATATTTTAGGACAAATTTCGAGAAACAATGACCTTACCAATGAAATTCTTTGAATCATTTGTACATTTCTCTTTTCACTCTGTGCAAAAGTAAAATCTTTCTTTGTAATGTGAAATTATAATGGTCAATCGCATTTCAATGACAGCAAATCGTAGCAGGCTACTTGTGGATTTGCTCCTGGTGACGATATTTTTTTCATAATTCCATCGTAGTTCACATTGATTTTAATGCAACAGAGCGATTCACTTCATTCTTCAGCTGATTGTCGAATAAAGCAGTTGAGTTTTTGGTAGTGTGACGGTGATGAAAATTTCCTAAAACTTGAACAATACTGTACACTGTTTTGTAAGATAGCCTGACAGGAACAGGGCACATATTTTCTGTGATCGAAGCTTGTGGAAGCCGGTTTGAGCATAATCACAAGTAAGTAGGACTACCTCGCGTCTACCTTTACCGTTTTATACTTAGAAAAGTTATAAATCTTACCAAAGATTTCACTGATTTTCGAACGCATTGTACTAAGATTCGCAAAGCATATTTGTGTCATTTTCTTTGCACTATCAAGCATATTCGATTATTTTAATCGAAGCGTCTTGATCTAAAGCTGAACAATGTTTCCGGGATTCGTTTACTTAAGAGCAATTAATCTAGTTAAGAAAGGCGATTTAGAGTTGTAATTTGAGAGAGACTGTGGACCGATTGTAAAATCAACCGCCTTTTAAAATTATCTTTATGCTTATATAGTGAAATCTAAGCCTCTAAGGTTAACCTCCTAAAGACTTACAGCTTAGAGAGGCGTTTATCTTAGCGGACTCAAATCATCGTAGGTATTGCTCCTGAGACAAACCTGCCATGGGTAAAATTCCCTGTACTGAAATTTGGCTTTCGACTAACACCAAACAAAATATTTCTGAAAATTGCCTTGGAAACAGTACACTTACAGAAAGAACAAAAGCAAGGGCAGCTGAGGTCAAGCTTTAATCAATTCAAGCTTTATTTATAACAAAGATGGTGTGAAATTTGTGACACATTTGGCAACCAGATGTTTGTCAAATGTGAGCTTTCATTTGGTTTTCCGGGTTTGGTTTTTTACACGGGTTTCTTAAATTATACCTAGCGTGCCTGTGTTTTATCAACTATCCGTGCATTGTGAATGCGGCAAACGTTTTCCTGTTTATGCCTAGGTTTTGCGGAAGTTTTATTGTTTATATGTGGCACGTTTTCCTTATTTATGTTCTGGGGTAAAACACAAGAACGTTTACGCTTCTGGTGTTTAACGTTTCTTTCCTGGCTGCTGGATATGCGCTTACGCTTCTGGTGGTTAACGTCTTTTTACCTGGCTTTTGACAATGCTAAGTTAGATGTGACCTACTGTTAGCAGTAAATCTGCTACACAGTATTCAATAGTGAACGCTTTTTAGTTGAACGCTGTGTAGTTGGCTGAAAGTTCATTAAAGAAGCATGCGTTTGTATAGAAAATCCGATATTTGAAAAAATCATAAAAAAAACTTATTAGCCGCGTTTCGACGAAACGATTTCTGCTTGCAAACTCCTGTTAAAATCACCGTTTCCCATGCAATGGAAAATCAAACAGAGCTGGGCAAATCTTATTCATGCAATTTTTGTCGATGGCAAGAATCTTTACTTGTAATCTTTTAATAGGTGCAAAGAAAACTGTGTATTTTGTTATTTAAACTTTTTTTTGGATGCCTGCACTTGAGAGAACATTCTTTTAAAAGTTTTTAGTGATTTTCGTATTGTAAAAACATGTGTTGATGTGTTACCAGAATCGTGTCATGGAAACGCAAAACTATTCGCGTTTCTTTTTTTGACTGTGGAAGGGGAAAGATTCGCCATTAAACGATCTTTCCGTGAAGAGTTATCTATTGCCTGTTGAAAAAAAAATCATTTTGGCAAAAAACTTGCCAACTAAAAAGCACATAGGGTAACTGTACCAGTATTGGGCAGGTTAATTCAGCAGCAGCTCGTACACTTACAGTTTTTATTATTTTTCATGAAAGTGACATTATTTGGAACGATAAACTATCGTATTATGTTCTGCTATTTTTTATTTTCCAATTTAAATGTATTTTTTAGAGATATTCGTGAAAATGCAAACACTGTTTTTGTTATTATTTCGGCAGGCTGTGCTCCTATTTTCGGCAACGCGAATATGGGTCAGAAAACGTTTTAATTAATGCCAATAGGTAGACAAAAATGTTAAAAACAGTTTTACACTTTCACTTTCCTAAGATTGGTGTTGAAAATTGCTTAAATTATTAATTTTATGTTGCCCATTTTGGGCATTTTGCCGCCAATTTTACAGTCACTTTGATGTAGGCTACAAACAAAGTAGGAATTCGAGAAATGAGACTGCCTGACTGACGGCTATAGAGTACGGTTCCGACTGTCTCACAAATTATTGTTTTTCTCTCAAGTCATTGGATTATGCATAGTGAAATTGGTGATATTTGATACAAGAAATGTGGTTTTATGTGTCGACATGCGCATTGTAGTGTTCTTCTTGTCAACTTTTTAATGATTATTCAGCAAAATCAAAAGTATGTTATTGTTTCATGTTTCGGCAGGAGCCCACAGCATTGATCTGTCAAAAATCAACATTCCCTGTTTACCTATACCTACAGTCAGTCCAAAAGTATTCGTCTAGCTGAATATTTTGCAGAAAAAGGCGAATTATGGCCGCAATAGGCATGGGGTGGTAAAAGTAATCATGGGGTTTGAGAAAGGGACCATCAATACACACGTTTTGCTAAAAAATAAGCATTTAAATAGTACTATATCAACCAAAATACATAAAAAACTAAAAAAAAAGTCGTTTGATGGGCGCGCAAAAAGTATTCATCCATCAGACTTTTGGCGTAATATGCGTAAGAAAACAAAGGTTGTGGAATCAAAAAATGTCCTGATGTTGTTTCTTATTGCATTTATGACTATTGGTGACTACTTGCACAACGCAAGAACTCATTTGAACCTTTAAAAAGGCGTATTTTGATCCACTCATCCTACAAGACTTGTTCCAATTATTCTCTGGTGCAAATATTGCATTTCCGGACTACGTGGCCAAGTTCCATTGAAAAAATGGCAAATGACATCACATTGAGAGTCTATTAAATCATTTTCATCAGTTTGTTTTCAGCTGGTTTGGCGTTTCGAGCAAATGACAATGCTCTGTATGTTTTCCAGCTCGACTGTCTTAATACATGTGATACATTTTAAGTAAATTTCTCAGAACTGGGACTCAAAGTACTTAAAAACTGCATGAATATGTTTCCCCATCTCGTCTCCAATCATTTTGAATCATTTTTCTAGCTCACCTTACCTCACTGTGAAATATGAAATATTACTCTTTGGTGGATTCTGATATTCTGTAACAAATATCAAACAAAATCCATAAACTGTGCATTTAGCTATTACGTCGTTAAAAATGTCTTCTCGTTTTGATTTATGTAAAAAATATGGAGTATTGGCACTTGTAATTGGTGCCTACTTTGATCTCCAGGGTGGCCACTCAACCGGGAAAACCGGAAAAACCGGGAATTAGCCGGGAATTTTATTTTTCCGGGGAAAAAACCGGAAAACCGGGAAATTATCACAAACTTTTGTCATCACTGTTTACCATCGTACTAATCTTACTAATCGATGAGGAACGTTTATGCGTTTATTTTTTCCAGTGTCCTCTTCGATCGTTTGTCTGGCTGCCCGGTTGGAAATCATGGAGGAGCGGATTGGGTCATTGGAGCGGGAGGTGAAATTAAGTAACCTAAAGCTATCCCGAATAGAAGAAAAGTTGAAAGAGCAGACACGGCAATTGTCGATGTTGATCGACCAAAAAGTGTTGAACGAGCCACAAAAACAGGAGCAGGTGCCGCAGCCGATAGAGGAAACAGAAAAGGATAAGGATGACGAGCAAATCCCGGTTCTGCCAGTAAGAACCGTAACAGACCTTTATATATTGAACCGTAGATGTGCCATAAATGAAGCGTTTTTACAGCAAATGGTAAGAGTAAACGTGGGTAATGACCATTAACCGGAGGAGTTAACCGATTTGTATCTTTCAGGCGGAAAAATTACAACAGATTGTGTTCGCATCGGAAAAGAGAAACCGGAACGCCAGACGAGTGATGGAGACGCTCGTCACGTACGACGTTCTATGCCAATTTAATTGGACTGGAAGAAATGCCAAAAATTACCGTACGTATTTAAGCACATTGTCGTCTCTCTCTCTCTCTCTCTCTCTCTCTCTCTCTCTTTCGCTCGCAAAATCCAAATCTAATCTAAATATTCTTTCTTTTCGCTCTCTTTTCTCTTCAGTAGCCACAACCAAGAACAGGTTTGCAAACCTGCATGGCATTATCGCTCTGCTAGTCAAAGCCCTCAGTTTTGGGCTTAATGCAGAGCAGACGGAGCAGGAGCGATCATCCATTACCAACAGTGTTCGCAATGCCGTGAACAAATCATCGCAAAACAAGAAGCGATTCTGCCAGACACGAAATGAATGAAAGCTCCTGTAGGGAGGTGGACGTCGTACGTGACGAGCGTCTCCATCACTCGGCTCACGTTCCGGGCTCTCGTTTGCGATGCGACCACCTCCTGTTGTAATTCTTGGCGCTGCCTCATGCTCATGATGTTCCTGCTCGTCTTCCTGATCCTCATCTGTTTCCTCTATCGCGTTGTGCTCTTCGCTGCTCAGCTGCGGCACATGCTCCTGAACCTCATCTTCATTCGCCGAATGCCGTTCCGCATCGGGTTGTCGAGCAGCTACTGTTTGTTCGATTAACATCGACAATAGCCGTGTCTGCTCGTCCTATTTTTGCTCCATTCTGGATAGCCGCGGGTGAGACAATCTGCTCGCCCGATAGCCCTATTGCAACCTTGCACCTCGGTACACACTTAGCACGCGGTATGGTGAGCGTGACCGAACCCTCGACCCCTCAGCTTCAATCAGCGATAGCCTAACTAACTAGGCGATTTCAGGGTTCCGGGGCTGTTCAGACAAGATGATCAAGAAGCAAAGAAGATGATAAAATTTGTAAAATAAAATATGATCTAGGGGTAACGCGGTTCCTTTCTAGCGATTGCTTGAGTATTTTTGATTAACTTACAAGTTATTTACGGAAGAGAAAGAGATAGAGAGAGAGAAAGATAGAGAGAGAGATAGAGAGATAGAGAGAGAGAGAGAGAGAGAGAGAGAGAGAGAGAGAGGGTGGGGGGATAGAGAAAGAGCGCAGTGCTATACCAAAGCCTCATCAGCTGAACGCATTCTATTCCGCAACCCCATGTGCATCAAAGCTGTGTACAACTGTATCGTTCGTTCGGTTCTGGAATATTCGTGCGTAGTCTGGAGCCCAACTACCGCTTCTTCAATTGCTCGACTTGAGGCGATTCAACGTAAGCTCACGAGATATGCCCTACGCCTACTTCCCTGGCAGGATCGCAATAATCTTCCTCCGTATGCTGCGCGGTGCCGTCTTCTAGGCCTTAAACCTCTTTCGGTTAGAAGACGCAATGCACAGTGTTCTTTCATCGCTGGATTGCTAAATGGCTCTATCGACTCATCGCCTTTGTTGCATCGAGTCGATATATATGCACCATCCCGAACACTTAGGTCTAGAGAAACTCTACGGCTCGCTCAACCCCGTTCCAGTGCTGGTCGGTCAGACCCTATGTTCCGCATGTCGGCTGTCTTCAACACTGTCTCGGATTGCTTCGACTTCGACATCTCAACTCAGTGCCTCAAGGAACGTCTCCGGCTTTTGCCGGGGCCGCAGTGAATTGCGATGCAAATCTTGTTTTTGCTATGTATTTTTTTTATTGAACTGTTACATCTTAATTAGGCCATACGGCCCGTTGAAGATTAATAAATAATAATAATAATAATAAGTTATCGTACAAATAAATCTTGATCGTGAACAAACCAATGCCAATATCAAACAGCGTTAATACTGCTTCAAACATATCACAACTACTCTAAACCTATTATTGGGGTCCTTTCCGTTTTAAAATGGTAGGTTGAAATTTCAGCCTGTCAGCTGTTTGCATTGTATAGCAGTTTTCGAGCAGCTATCTAAGTGCGTATAATGTACAGGTGGGCTTATCCCAAGGTGTATGAATTTAGAAGACAGATTTTTATCGCTTCTGTTTCTGAATGAAGATTTTAAGAGTGTTTTGAGTATTCGTCAAGTCTCCAGAAAGCTTGTTTGAACAAAAGTTTTCACCCATCCTGTCAAAAAGTGATATTAAAATTTGGTGGTGTTTATATTTATCCCAAGGTGCATTCAAGAGATCCGGTGATGGAATCCAGAATAGAAGTATATGCAGTCCAGGTGTTCTCATAGCATGTTTTTTATAAACAAATTTGAATATCACTTTTTGACAGTGTTGCCACGGTTGTAGCAATCTATTTATTTGAGTAGTGTTTTAGACCTTCTTAGAACTGGCGCTCGCGTATTATAAATTTTCGCCGCACAGTTTAAAAATTGGTCTGTTTTCTCTCGCTTGACTTTTGCTACTAACTTCCTCGATGGCGGCTATTCTTCGTCAGCTGATCCGTCTTGACCCCGCTTGACCCTGTTTTGTGACCGCTGCCGAACTTGTTTCTAATTGGCCCTATTTTTGGATCAGTTTGTTGTTTCGCCTTAAGGGTTATCTTTTCATCCTTTTCTCCTTTCCTAGCGCCATCTGGTGTTATTTGCTATAGCTATTCGAGCTGTCCGCTGACAGCTCGTTGTTTTGATATTGTTTGGTGCATCTAATATGCACGAGGATGATATCGTGTCAACAGACAGGATAGGTGAAGACTTTTGCACAAAAAAGCTTTCTGGAGGCTAGACGAATACACAAAACACTCTTAAAATCTCCATTCAGAAACAGAAGCGATAAAAATCAGCCTTCTAAATTCATACACCTTGGGATAATCCCACCTGTATATTATACCCACTTAGATAGCTGCTCGAAAACTGCGATACAATGCAAACAGCTGACAGGTTGAATTTTTAGCCAACGAACTTAAAACGGAAAGGACCCCTTTGACAGATTAAATGTCAAATCAGTACAATTTGCTGCCAGTTCGGTATATATTGCATTTTTGCTAACAAATTGACACCGCTAAAAGCCAGAAATATTAGAATTTTCTGCACGAATCATATCAAATAAACGATAAAGTGTATACAAGTATTAATATAAATCAGAAACTGCGTGTAATAAATAGTATTTTAGTCAAAAAACGTGAAATTCGACTTAGGCGGCTTTATTTGACTCAAAATTAAGAAACCCCCTGAAATCTCCTGCATCTATTCGTGAGGTGCATCATCAGCGTCTTGCGAGTAACAGCATAATGTATGGCTGCTGTTTTATAGGAAATCCGTTCTTCGCAGATTTTTATGTTTTCTTCAGTGGCTGGTTGGTCCATGACTTCTGTTTACCCTTTTTTAAGGTTGTGTGATGACATCTGTTAATCAATCATTGATAGCAGATGAAAATATCTTTGCCACGTGGTAAAGTCTTTACATTTTAGTGTCATGATGGTACAAAGCAATATTCGTAAAGCCTTTTTGTCGTTTTTTCATCAGTTGTTTGCTCATACAAAACTTCCAAAAATATAAAGAATGCATATTTATATCGCTTAAGATCTATAGTAGCCAAGTTAGATCCACACACGAGCGCACGATTGAAAATTTGTTTGTACAAATTTGATAGATATCATGCCAAAAAATGGTTCTCAAATGCGTTGTCACACCTCCAGATTGGATATTATATTGTTCAATTATTCACTAATAACTTTTATCCAGTTTTAATGACAAGTATCCAGCTTTCCCGTAATGCCCGTCTTTACTTACCATCCTCTAGATAACGATTTTTGAAAACGCTGTATGGTATAATAATTTGGAATTGATGTATCGATAAACCACGGCACACGAAGCATAGTGAACCGGGAAAACCCAAAAAAATCCTGGAAAACCGGGAAAAAAAACGGGAATTAAAAATCCTGATTCGAGTGTCAAATTTTGAGATCCAGGAATGAATTTTTCCACCAAACTTGGGTTTCATTTCGTTCAAAGCAAGGTCCTATAAATTACTATAGGTTCGTTTATACAGTGCACATTGCACAGGGGTTTCATACAAAGTCCTCAGCAACGATTTCTTCTTTCTTACCGATCTACTACTTATTCATGATGGCGACCAAAATTAGAGTAAAAAACACACCTGCAGTCTATTTAGCCAGCATGGTTCAAAACACAAACCACAAAGTTCAAATATCCAATTGTTTCAACTTCCTTGATTTGGTTCAAATTGTGTTAAAAATGATATTCTAAAAGAGCAGTTAACCCGCTCGTGAAGTAACAAATAAACCATTGGGAATTTTATTGGTCAAAATTGTTGTCCCCACTATCATTCTTCATACAACATGCCGGATTAAATGTTCCTGGCAACTGATTGCTGATTGTGATAATAATTCGATTGTATTGGGTTTGGTATGTCTGGTGGAAATTGTCAATTATTGATTTATCACTATACCATATTTCAATAAGATAGGGAAAAAAGTATTTTTGGGATTGCCCCTTTTACTCGCATTTTCTAAATCTGTTTAAATCCAAGCTAGAACCCGTTTGGAAAAGTCATATTTATGTCAGAAACATCCGCAAAATCCGCTCCACTGATATTCCAAGCACGTAGCATTAGAGTTCAGGTGTTTGTTTTTTTACGCTGACTCAAAATCGGATACGCTTCCATCTGCACGTTGCGAGCAAATCTTTCGGCAGGCAGTGTTGGTCGGTTCAAGTTCACCCCCCACCGTGCAGAAGAGGGCATCACTTTCCCCACTCGTCACAGACCAGTTATGTAAATTGATTTGAACAAAAAAAGAAGCTCAAACCAAGCCCATCGGCGTGCGGGTGTGAGATTTGGACCCGCCGAAAACAGAGGCGATCATCTTTGGCCAGTCAATTGCAGACAGTTCCATCAGCCGGATCATTTCGGGGCAGCATTTTCGTGAATCGCGGAAAAACAGAGCCAACGCCGCTCGCTTTTTGTCTCGCAAGCTTCAGAAACAAAGTGAAGTGACTTCAGTGAAGGAAAAATGAAGCTCCTTTGTGCCGGGCTAGTGTTGATTGTGGCGGTGCTTCATGTTGGCCACACGCTAACACCGATCGATTCGCCGGTCGATATGCTGGCGGAAGAGAGTCAGCTTCACAACGATCAAACCGTGGCGGAAGGCAACGACGAGACTATGCGGGAAAAGCGAGGACTGAAATATCAGTATCACTACAAGGAAAAGAGCTTCGGAGGAGGATTGCTGCCGTTCAAGCATACGGTCGAGAGGAAGGTCCACATCAAGCACGGACACCATGGGCTGCTCGGTGGACACTACCGCGAGGTGACCAAGGTCAAGCAATTCGGATTCGGACGCTAATTAAACGATGAACGGCGAACGAAATAGTGGACCGTTATGTTTACACAACAGTGCAGGATGAAGCAACAGCTGATGATGATTGCTGCTGTTGAGAAGGTCAGAGCACAACAGATAGTGTGCAGGCGGCGGAAAATGGAAAACAAATTTGACCTGAATTTGGGAAACAACGAACTGATACAATAAATATATGATTTTGATAATAATTATTACGGTTTGTCTTTTTTTATGTGCAGTTACATAAGATCGCAAGATCTTGCGTCGACTTATTCGTATATGCCTTGTTGTTGGACCAGTGCTTTCGATTTTTGGAATAAAATCAAAAGCTCCATAACTACGAAAGCATTAAAATATTTCGGGGATAATGCGACGGTTTGTGTCTATGCATATCTATGCATCATTACCATATTGTGATTCTCTGATCCAATACAAGCAAAAGTTGAAGATTCAAAATGATAAATGAATGAGGTTGAAGAATGTACAATAAATGCTAATAATAACGACAGTCAATTCATCATGCAGTTGGCGTTTTTATACTGAAAACAAATTCAAGAAACAAATGGCTTAACCAAATTTCAGGCTGAACATGATTCTTTGAATGTACTTAAACCGGTATGATTGCGCATTTAACAGTTAATTGAGAGATTTAAATAGCATTTTAGTTTGTCTTTGCAAGATTATGTATGAATCCACTTTCTGTTAGTTTCAACTCATAATCATTTATCGTTGTACAATGTTTCAAAACTTTACTTGATATTGTAAATTCCCGCTCTCTCTCTCTCTCTTTTTATAAGTCATTTTGAAATAATTCAATTCTGGGATAAGATAGATTTGTTATATGTTGTTGTATATTTTGTGATTATGAAAATTGAAAATTCGTTTAAGTGATACTGCACAGTTTTAAAGCAATGACAATCATGAAAAGCTACTTTACATCATTAGCATGGTATTGTTTTAATGACTACAATTTTAGAAATTATCAATAAATTTAAATTCTTTTTCGATGTAAATATCACAAATTTTAATCCACTTCGTGCTGAACATAACAAATAACCGAATAAAAATTATGTCCGTTCTCAAATACCAGTGTGCGCGTGGCACTGAGGGACGTTCAGTGGTCATACGCGTTAAATGCTTTTGATTTGACTAGTTAATTTGGCCCGGTTACAGGGTTATGCAAGATAATTTCTGGGGTGTATAACAACCTAAGAATGCATGCAACAGATTTTTTAAAATACAACGCTAATTCCATGTTGTTTTTTTAAAGAGAGAAAATAATTTATATTTAATATGGGACTAATCCCGAACCCATTAAAATTTTATAGAATTTCTTCTGATGCTGGAACTGATTCCATTCCCGTATAGGTGTTAGAATTAGTCATGAACCTGATCCTGGAACTGATCTTAACCCCTTACTGGTCCTTTAACAGATCCTGATACCATACCGGTTGTGAAGTTGATCCCATTCCCATACCGGATCTGAAATATATCTTGACCCTAAAGGGTAAACGTACCTATAGTGGTGGTAGTACCAATAGTGGTGGTATGGCTTTCAAATGCGCTCCATACGATAATTTAAGAGTAATTAAGTTATTTATGTCATTGTGAAATCTAGTCTTTTAAATCTGGTGGTGAAATCTGGTCTTTTAAAAAGGCTAAAATACTTAAGAGCCATCATAGTACCATTACAGGGTTTTCCACGATTTGGTTCTCATCAAATTTTGTTGGGTTTCCATATTTTTTTGGTGCGTTTCTACGATTTTTTGGTCGTTTCTTGGAGTTTTTTGGTCCAATTGTATTGAATATCCAATCGGAAAATTCCAATATATTATGGGAACGAACCAAAAATCTATGGGATACAACCAAAAAATCGTAGGAACGCACCAAAAAATCATGGAAACTGACCAATAAATCGTGGGAAACCCTGTATAGGTACACAAAATAGGCATGTTTCTATAGTGGTCATAGTTATAGCATTAATAAAAAACAGGTCATTGTAGATTTATTTCGAGATATTGATAACATTTCGCATTGTTTTCTCAAAAATAAGCAACAGAAATGAGTTTCTTTTAAGTAATCTACCAAAAAAGGCCGAAATTCGCTTCTCCAACTGAGTCTACAATCGCTTTACACTTTTTTAATCAATATTTTCATCACTCAAATTTATATATTTTTCAAGGTCAAATTATGTAAGAAATCAGTATTAAGAATGTGATTGTAGCTATTTATATGGAAAAAGCTTCAAAACTAAGTGCCACATATATTATACAGAGTTTTTGAGGTATCTTTGTTTACCAACACTATAATAACACAATACGATGACTTTCGGAACCATATCACCATTATAAATACAACGAAGTCGTCACAAAAATATGCATTTTTTGTAAATTTGTTGATTTTGATGGTAAAAATGGTTGTGATTGCGAAAATAAAACATGTTCCAATTGCTATGTGTTAAAATTTTCACTTCCTAACACATTAAATCTATTACCGCGCGGCTACATGAGGTGAAATATACAGCGAAATGAACTATTTGACAGGTGAAATATCTGACAGGTACGGCTTAAGGGTTGGGGGAAACACAACATCCGCTTTCGAAATTCTATTAAAAATAATATCTTCTTAAGCTGAACATTCCCTAATTGGAAGAAATTATGAACTGTTGACTGAAAATTGACGAAGTACTCGATATTGAAGTTATTCAATGGATTTAATTACGATTTTGTGCACGTCATTTGTTTACATTGCACATCAGCTGGCTGCTGTGATGCTTTATCCGTCAGATATTTCGCCTGTCAAATAGTTCATTTCGCTGTATATTTCACCTCGTGTAGCCGCGCGGTTAAAGCACATCTGTACCCCTACAAATTGCACAACTATTGATACATTTAGCCTACCGGTACTGAAATTGTATATATACCGGCATAAAAGTTCCAAAAAGCGTACCGGCCTTGGAATTGATCCCGAACCCACACCAGAACTTACACTGAACCCATAACGGTCCTGAAATTGATCCTGACCCCATGCAGATCCTGCAACTTATACCTTCCGGTACTGGAAGTGAACTCCACACTGATCCTTTAACTGATTAAGATTCCATATCAGTTATGGAAAAGATCCTGACTTCGGGGCCTGATACTGCTTCCTTTTATATTTCGAGACCTGCATAGTACCTCAATCTGACTCACTAATGGAACCATTCAGTCCAGTTTTCCTATTTTTATTTCTTGTTGGATCGAGTCCCGCAGTACTATCGTCAACTCGATCGTCTTAACAACATGCCCATCCCATTGACCGTCGCCCTAAGCAAGGATTGACTATCCGGCTAAATGGTAATAAGTATCAAAAGCCTGTATAGGCCGGCATGACCCGTTACTCCTTAAAGAAGGTTATTGTTTCAGTTACTTTTTTGTGTGAATGTTTTCGCTACGTTTTCATGCATCCTGATTTACAGTGGCGGCCACCTAAAGTATGTCACCTATATTTTGACGTTGGGTCTTGCTGGACAGTTCTTTGGGCCACTTTTTGAAAAACTTAACTTACACGTCGTTGAAAACATTCTTTACCTATGCTTAGACCAAAAATTAAGCCTATATATAGCAAAATCTTCTTCTCCATACCTTTCAAAGCACTAAAAACTAAGTCGGCGTTGCATTTTCTATAGTCAATGTGGTTGCCATTGTATGGATGTAAACTAATCATAAAACATCCAAGCTACCGCTGGAAAGTAACGCTGATCAGCCTTTACTAGAATTTTATAATAGAGATTTTGTACAGCGGTACGCTTTTTTGCGTATGCTTGATACATAAATATAACCGTGCTTCTTAATTGTCAAGGCCAAATTATTTAGAGGCCAGCTGATTCGTCGTTAACGCATACAGGCATAAACTGCCTGCATATTTATCTTGCATTTTATAATAATTCATAATCGTGCTATGTCAAAGTCTAATGTAGAACGAGAATATTTCGATTGATTTATATCGTTATGATTTGAATTTAATTCCATTTTACTATCCTTATCATTTGCTACCTACTGCAACTACTTGGAGTAACGTTCTACGTGCACCTGCCCGGTATACACAGGATTTTGAGCCTTTTTTAGTAGCACGCAGCAGCTACAGGGGGTATGTCCATTCTAGACTTGAACTCACGACGGGCATGTTGTGAAGTCGTGCAAGTTTGACGACTTTTTAGGACCTTTAAAAGTAGTATAAAGTATAAATAAGGTTTGATCTTTACAATAGGTAGGACTCCTCTGTGTTAGATAATAGATAATTGTTAAGACAATTTCAAAAAAGTCACAATTTAGATTCATTAGTTTGGGACACATAAATTGTGATGGTCCTACTTAACAAATGTTCTTAAATCCTATAAGCTTCAAAGTTAATATCACTGTAGCACTCAAAAGGCTTTTCAAACATAACACAAATTTTTCACCTTGCACATTTAAAATAATAAATAATATGAGAATAAAAAAAGCACTGATGAAACATTCTCGGCTTGAACTGGTTTTTAAGCTGCATATCAATAGTGATAAAAAATAGTAATACTGCAGCAGGAAACGGTTTCTTTTTATCATTTCTTCACTGCAAAACGCTTACTTCCGAACATAACCCTCGTTCTCATCTTGCCACAAATCTTTTGGCGCGAAACCTGTTCAGCAGCTTTCAATAGTTCTACCGCGCTTCACTTGTGTGCATATTTACTTTTTGCATTTTGAAAATCTACACGAGCTGTGATGCTAGACGACACAAATGTGTTTGATTTTCGCCGTTGTTTGCACACTGATTCCTTTGACCAGAGAGGTTCTAGGGAAGCTGCTGACAGTAGCAACCTACAGTACTTTGCGAGCTGCGAAACGATTAAAAGCTTAACACGCAGGATGAAACCCGCGGTACACTGTTTGCTTGTGGTTCTAGTGTTTGATGTAGTGATTGGAGAGGATCAACTTGCCGCGATCGCACACGAGAGAGGGAACGTTGTACGAGAACGTAGATCACCGTTCTTGTCATTTCCCGGGGGCGGATTCGGTGTTGGAGTTCGATACGATGATACTCGTTACCGTAGTATACCAGGTATGCAATCCAGCGCAGGAATTTTGTTTATTGTAATTCAATTGAGTTTTACTTACAGGGTTTATCTTTCAACGATATGAAGGATACTACGGAAGCCGAATTCCCGATGCGTTTGTCAACATCTCCGACTAACATCACTGCACAGAATGATGAGTTTCGATAAACAAATGGCGCATTACGCTCTTCATCTCGGAACTTTGTCGTTTCACGCTTCCCAGCAAGCTTCCCTTCCTCGACATTCTCATCATCCAGATAAATCGTTATTAGCACCAACATGCCTCGTGGCAAGCCATCTCATCGTCTCTGTCGTGTATGTTTTCGGAAGCGTGTTTGTAAAGCCTGTTACGACGATTTGCTTGAGTGAAAATTAACGCTTCTCTCATCTCGGCTTGGCTATTTAAATCCTGTTCCGGTGTTTTCGCCGATTTCATTCGGCTTACAACCGGATTATTGAAGAGTTCGGAAAGCAATTGTCTGGAGTGAACTTTTTCCTAAAACACAAAATGAAGTGCGTCGTGTTGTTGGGGATTCTTACTGTAATCCTGAGCCTTAATGTTGTACCGACACAGTCAAATCCTGTGCCACAGATTGGATTTGAAGTTGGCTTAATAGGTCCGTACAGCGGATACGGTGGATTAGGATACGGAGGATACGGTGGTTACGGCGGAGGATAGCCATGCCCACTACGGTGGATATGGTGGATATGGTGGATACGGTGGCTACGGTGGCTACGGGCATGGTTATGGATACTACCGACGAAGACGACCATTCTTCGCTCCGCCTGCTATATTGGTTGGATAAGTTGAGCGGAAGGGAATTAAAAGAGAGAGCTGCGAAAATCTGTATGTGATCGTTAAACTACAAATAATGCTCGTAAACGATTGTTGAATGTCGGTTACCATTATAATGGAACAGTTTAGTGAGCCAGTTTTAGGAGAAACCCCTTTCACAAAGTGAACACTATATAATTAAGAAAAATAAATTATAATATATTGTGTTATGTAATAAAATTACTAAAAGTTATATAATTAATCATACCAATAGTTGTGTATCAACAATGTGTTCTCGGAAAGAAAAAAGTTTTATTTTTCAGTCAGAATGCTTAAAATTTTCATACTGTTGCTTGATGATACATGTGTCTCTTTTCACTGCTTTTATACGCTAATTATTGTATTAATTTTCTTTAATTGTAATCGCTGTTTCAGTTGAACCTCACCACAACAAAACAACGCAATCAACAAGTCGATGGTGGTAAAACTTAGCACTCAGTTAAGTAATTATCAGATTCTGGGCGAAAAGGATCAACGCCGGGAAAAAACGAAAACATGGCCATTCAAATATCGAATGATAAGACGCAAAAAGTCTTAAAAGTAGAGTGCAAAATCCATGGGCAACTGACGAAAGCTTGTGAATGGTTCTGGCACATTGATGTGCTACATGTGTTGCAGTTGCTCGACAAGCTGAAGGCTTTTCACGAGCTAGACTTCGTGCACTGCAGCCAACAGCCAAACAATGGTCTCATAGGTCGTGATAAGGCCTGCAAAACAGCACATCTAATATACTTCGGTCTTGCAAAATCATATCGGCTTCTCCGGAGAGGAAAGCACATCGAGGAAAATTTGGTCCTCCCATTCGCGGAAACAATCCAATTTGCGCCCGTGTTTGGTTCATCTGCAGTACACACCGAGCAAGCGAGAAGACATTTTGTCCCACGTCTACATGCTGGTTTTTTCTACATGGTTTCCTACTTTGGTATGGAATCGAAGAGAGACGACTTCGACGCAGAAGTAATACTGTTGCTTAAAAAAGAAGAATCCGCTAAACGAACCTCAAGGGACTTTCATTTGAATTTCAACGGTTGTTGGAGAATTGAACTGTGTGACGCATCTGATTACAATGACATCATACTGATGTATCGGGGTACACATTCGCAAGCAAGTAAAATAATCGATAAACTAAGACTGTAATAAACATTGGATATCATATTAGAAAAATATGTGTTATTCATAAGTTTGTTTCCTATTAATTTAGGAAACAACAAAATTGGGTCGGAGATATATCTTTTTACTAGTAATAGTTTTGAAAGAAAAATATTTTTTCTGTTTCAATGTTTTGATCGCCTACAAAGAAGAGGATCTCTATAGTGAGGTATTTTCTCTAGTTAAATCACAACTCATCATCATTTGTCATAGACGAGTTAAATCAGTAAGGAACAGTGAAATAGAATACCACGAATGCTACTTTCGCTTACGTCTGCCATTCTCATGCAAAAGATCCCCGTTTCGAAACTTTACACTTGAGCAGGGGTAAGAAAGTTCGCAAATTGAAACGATCTACAGCTCAAATGTCAAACATGCACAACAGGAACACGCGTCGAAGAATTTATTTACACAGCCCGATGCCCCTCTTGCTGTGGCTAGAGATATTTTTTTATTGCCAACACAAATGAAAACTGAATGTTTGTTACAGAAGTGCTATGTTTAATATTTTCGTTTCCATCAAATTTCGATTTAATATTGTGTGTGTGTTTTTTTAAACTTTATTTAATATTTTTGAAAGTGTGAAATCACATAAAATAATACGTGTAAAAACTGTTGAAATCCTACCAAATTAATCGATTCAGCGATCGTTCATCTATAAAAGTAATCTTGTGGTAAAGATACCGTTCATTTCAAATTCTAGGATAAGTTTAAGCTCAGAATGTACCGAGTATGGGAACGTATGGGGTCCCGACTATCATGCTATGGTAATCCATAAGCCACTGAAAGCCAAGCCTACTATGGATACATGGAGGTCTTGACCTACAACGGTTGTTGAGCCAAAGATAAAAGAAGTAATTATTTTTTTAGAAACCATACAAATAACCTTTTAACCTTTTAACAGTTGCTCAAGTAAGTTTGAATTCATCTTTCAATGTATTTACTGAGTTGAAGACAGTTTATAACAGTTGTAGAACAGTTGGTCAAATCTTCCGCGCCTCCAATCGCGCCTGCTATTTCACAGAGATACCCAACTTCGGTATTCCTGAGATTTTCGAGGTAGCGCGAACCGATAATTTTACTTTTTCTAGTACACTTGTTAGAGTGAGTACACTTGTTGTGTCGAGAGACAAGTTTTGTATTTTATTTTGCATGAACTATGTGAAATAAATAATTTGATTTGCCAATTGATAAAACATATCTTATCTTGGCACATTCAATCGTCACCAGACCTGGGATCTCAGTTCGTCTAATTCCAGCCATAGGACTATTCTCCTTATTTTTTTAAATAAACATCTTTAAGTTAACAGACTAGAATATTTCAAACTAAATGTAAGCAATAAAAACAACTTAAATTGTTGAAATGTTATAGCTAATAACATAATCAAAATTCTAATTATGAATTGAAAGATACTTCCGCAGCTCTTTTTAAATGTTATGTAATTTAAAAGATTTTCTTTAAAAGTGTTAAAAATTATATTTTTGATAGATTTAATGATTATTGATACGCTTTCAAACAAACATGGTGGTCGTGTACTGGCAGCTTGATGTTCGAAATTCATTCACATTTTCGTTTTCGACCTTTAGCCGGATGAACAAGGCGATTCACTTGTCGGTTGGTTCATTGCGTTCAACGATTGATCGGTTTGAATCAGCTACAACATTCCATTTCTAACGAAGTAGAAGAGAATAAATGCCACGGACAACAAATATGAGTGAAATTAATAAATTTTGTATGGAAATATAATTTTCTAAAACGAGATAGTAATCTAAATCTTCAATCATCAAATAAAACATTTATAATAAAAAAGCTAAACGATGGTGACTTTTGAGAAATAATAGTACAAAAATAATTTAAAAAACAGAATTAGTAAAATTGATTTTTTTTGAGAGAATTTTTGTAAGTTTACTTTGTTATACTCTAAAACCAATTCACACCGTCACCAATTTCATTTGTAAATGTGTAACCTGCTCAGAAGAGTTTACTCGCTTCGATCAATGATGCATCATTTCCTTAAAAGAATCATAATGTCATCTCTTAAATAAAACACATCACATTCAAATCACCAGCAATATCACCTGTTGCTTCCAAAAGCACCAGATCATCGGAATCCATTATCAACAGGTATGTCAACACGCTAGAGTGCGCATGAGCGACTCCATCACCGTCAAGGCGGACGGTTTCCATGGCGCGAATCAATGTACAAACAAATCGTAGCGAAAACTTCCTGCCCGATAAAAAACAATCACAAACGTCTTGACTGCTGGTGCAGTGGAAGTTTTTTCTTTGTGGTTTGCCAAATCCCATCGCAATGGACATATCCACCAAACCCGTATTTTCGTTCTCCCTCAACTACAAAGTGTTCGAAAAGCTGGTGACCTGCGGGAAGTACGACGGGATCCATTCCTGTTTGACCATGGTCACAACGGCGGACAAGGTAGGAGCTTGCCTTTGCGCACCCTATGCTATGTGTGTGATGGTAGTGTGACCCTCGGCCAAAAGGAGACTCGTGAAAACTAGTTCACCGTCTGTGTACCAAAACCGGAGAGTTGCGCTCGATTGCTGCACGCGCTTCGTTCACACTACCATCATCACGAATCGAAACGATCTTGAGTGTGATCGATTTCCGCTCTGCTGATTGTGCATGACTTTCTCAACCCTCTCATCCACCTCTTCCACCCCGTCCGGACAGATTCTAATCCACACGCCCCACAAACGCTACGGGCTGCAAAACTCGAAGCTCTCGATTTCGGAAATCAAAAATGACATCGCACTGCTTAACATGAACTTTCCGATACGGGCGATCGTGGCCGGGCGGCTGAAGAAGGACGACGAACGCGACGTGCTGGTGATTGGAAGTCCTTCGCATGTGCTAGGTAGGTGGCCGTGTCGAGTGCAGCGACCGTTTTATAGAAAGTAACTTCAACTGCTGGATTGCAACCGTGTGGGTTGCATCGTTTTGCTTTCTGTCTGTCTGTTTTCAGCGTACCATGTGGATGAAAATTGTAACATGTTTCAGAGAGATTTCCACGAGGGCGTACGGTCTGCCGTGATCGGTGGCTACGCAAACCAACCGGGCAATACGCTGATCGTTGGCGGCAATGGTACGTATATGGGGCAATGTTTTGCATTTCAATGTATATTTTAACAGTCTACGAAATATTCAAATAACATATATTGTGTATTAGTGAAATAATTTAATTGCTCCTTTACATGTATGAACAATTGATAAGATTAAAATTATTATAAAAGCTATGGTTTCTAATATCAATAATATGGTTATCTAATATAACTCACAACATGCTTAACTCCACACCAGGGTATAGTCGGTCAGTCATGACAGTATGCTGTTTGTGAATAAGATTTGAACCACGTCCTGCCTTGTAGGCGTCGGTGTGTTTATTTTTATTAATATTCTCCTAACATGGACTCTCGCTGTGACAATAATTGTAGAAATGGAAAAACAATCAATTTGGGTCACTTAAAAAAAACTGGTTTAATTGAGATAAACCCGGCAATGGCAATAGATACTACGTAGCGAGATGCAGATCGTCTCCCTTGTGATCGTCTCTGCCCGTGGTTTGTGGTGAAAAAGGAAGAATTGTAAAGATGATTTTAGGAATTTATGTATATTATTCATGAAGATCGACCAGGAAGGACTGCTCATTTGAGAATTATATTAAGGCATAGAAGTTTCTAAAAATAATATTTTTAAAGTTAATTTATGTTCTTTAATAATCATTCTAACCGGCAGTAATGCTGTAATTTACGTATTCTCGTTGTTAAAAAAGTATGTATTTTAAGTAATCTATTCAATATAAAGTCGATCGAAACATTTATTTTACACTAGAATATCATTATTAATCGCAACAGGGCTGCCTAGGTATGCTTTTTTACGCAATCACAAACAAAACTACCGGTCAAGTGGTTACGGGTGTGCTGGTCAAAAGAGTCCAAAATACAGCAAAGCAAATAATTCTATTTATTTCAACATGCTAACGCTGCACAACGTTGCCGATGAGGAAATGAACGCTCTGCTGACTCAGAAGCAGAAACTGCTGCTCGAGCTGAAGCACTACGAAAACAACATCAAGTACAACAAGGAAATCCTGAGCAACACGAGCGAAAGCAATCTGGTGCAGAGTGTGCCGGACAACGTCGGCATCATACCGTCCAACACGCGGCTACAGATCGGCATTTCCACCAGCTACGATAGCAACGATATGAACATCGACATCACCGTGTCGACCAACAACTCGACCACGATCCGTGGCGTGTTGATCTTTGCCGATCAGCTGTTCAAGGAGGAATCGCTGATCGCGCACCTGACGAAGGACGTTTCGCGCATACTGATACCGCTCAAGACGCTCAAGGACAATGCGCAGGACATTCACATCAAAGCGTTCGTCGGCTACCCGAGCAGTGTGCAGTTTCACGTGTTTGAACTGACCCGTCAGCTGCCCAAGTTTGCGATGTACACCATACCGCACAATCTGACCGGGTCACCGAAGAGTGTGTGTAAGTATGCCGCTTACGTTATGTGTGCAGTTTTGTTTTTTTTACGCGCTTAGTCACCCGGTATTTGTAGATGAAGTGAAGATCATCTGATTATTTTAAACCGCCAACACGTGCTTGCATGCATAAGTCATCGACATTCGACCCCAAAACCGAATGCCCGAACCAGTTTTGCTGTGTGGTGTGGTGGTGGTGCTGGATGGAAAACTGTGATTTGTGTTGTACGCCTTAACCGTTCGTACGGATGCAGTGCTAAAGCCCAGTGATGGATTCCTTTTTCGGCTTCGATACCAGTCTGCCGGGTGAGAACGACGAGGAGTAGGAGGAGGAGGAAGCTCGCCGATTCTTCCAGGCAGCACCGCGGCGCACCGCCGAACTGCATTCGCCGCTGCAGCGGCGCCGATGCAAAGAAGACATCTCGGACGAGGAGGAGTATGACGCCCTGAATGACGAAACGTTCGGTGCGGCGGACAAGGGCGACTGGAAGGACATCCACGAGCATCTCGTGCGGCTGGAAAGTTGCAGGAATGGGGGGCGAACCGGTTCCTTCCTTGGGGAGGATGAGGACGACGGGGGCAGCAGCGACAACAACAACAGCGAGAGCGGCCGTAGCAGTGTGGTGGCCCAAAGCATTGGCGATGAGTTCGCGAACAAGCTACGGCTGGATCCGAGCATCTGGGGTAGCCCGGCGAAGGTTCCGGCTCCGGTGCAGCCACCGTACAGCGATTATAGGCCCAGCGGTACGCCATTTTCTGCCCTGCCACCACAGCAGAGCGCCTTTCGACCACCGGAACCGGCGCATCCGATCGGGGGAGGTGGCCTGCCGCCAAAACCGCCTCCCTCACTGCCACCGGGCTTGTTTCCACCCATGAAGATGCTGTCAGTGGAGGACATTGAACGAACCATCATCCAGCATCAGCATCAGCAAAATCAGCATCAAAGTATGCTGCAAAAGCAAATGTCACAGCAGCAGCAGCAGCAACAACAACAACACCAACTCCATTACCATCACAACCAATTTCACCAGCAGCAGCAGCAGCAGACACTGCAACCATTCCGCACACCGGCACCGGTCCCGGCCCAACCACCACCACCAGTGAAAGCTCGCGATCATTTCACACCCGCCAAGGAGGTAAAGAGTATGCAGCCGCCGATCCCGATGATCTCCTCGCCAGTAGCAGCACCACCGTTACGGGTACCACCGGCGCTGCTCACCCCGCCGCTTTCGCTGCTGGGCGCCCGAAACGCCGGCCCCGCTGCCCTGTTCCCGCCCGGACCGTCGCAGCCACCACCGCCGGCACCTCCGCCTCCCATGCTGAACAACGCGAACCGTATTCCGCTTGGTTTGCTGCCGTACAAAATGCTAGCCGCCCGACCGTACTCGACCCCGTGGCGTGTTTGTCAGAAGCGGGCGCCAAGATTGGCAACGCATTGATAATTAATCCGAATTGGTAATTTAATGATAGTCACGTAAGATGATTTAACCAACAAATCCCGTTAATGTCGATACTAAGCTTCGGTTTTTTTAAATTTAATTTAATTACTCTCAATCTGCTTTTCAATAAGCGAAATATTGCGATATTACCATATACATTTTAATGTGAAAATCTAGAGAAGACTAGTTTTTAGCCTAACACACACCCACACACACACAACCTCACACTTGTAAAGTGTGGCAAGGGAAGAACTGATACTGAGTTGTCGATGATCATTTAATGTTCCTTATTTATTAGGCTTTGCGTATGTAAAACACACGTGTGTGTGTAAAAGGGTAGCGTAAACTGAATTGCGTATACTCTGTCACACGCCGAAATGAATATATTCCATGCTCCTCTCCATATAAACCCCTGTGAACCGAATGGTATCGTTAGATATTGCTTTTGCAAACCGTGTTATATAGTCATTTAAGTTTGGGCACGACATATAAAGCCCCCCCCCCCTCTTACCTCCCCGGTTAGGTTATTAGGTTATCCGCATGTCGTGCTCGTGCTGATATTTAATTTCGCCCATAGTGTTTCGCGCAAACAGAGCACGTGCGGTTTGAATAGGATTGCAAATCGATCGAATCGAACTCTTTAGTGTAGTGTAAGTTAGTTAACTGGCCAAGGATGACAGACTCGATGTGTACAATGTGGCAGGGGTTTCCCCAGGCGTTCTCATAGCTGTGGGACACTTTATTGACTCTTTCTTAAGTAAAATGTAACGGGAATTGGACTCTATAGCACCCTTGTTGGACATATCCAATAGGAATTTCCAACGAACCTTTCCAAAAAGGGTGCAATAGAGTCCAATTTCCGTCATGTGAAGTTCACTTCCCAATTAGAAAGAGTCAAGAAGTAGTGTCTCATAACTATAACCAGGCTAGAACCCCTGGAAAATCCTGTAAACTGCATTTGAGCCACTTTGTCACATCCATCCGCCCTCTACACAATTAAGCTTCACGTGCAATGAGAAATGGAAAGAGTAGCTGTAGACACTGTAAAAACTGTCCGTACCCGCTTACGGCACTATCAAACGAAACATTAAAACACATTCGTCTCTTCATTCAGTAGTACATAAATCTATAGATACATAATTTTATAGTTGAGTGCATTTACCTGAACTTGTTTTTAGACTAATCTTTCGATAGCTCTTTTTCACGTGTCCGTTGGTGTTTATCACTCACTGAACTTCTTTACACGATTACTTCTTTCCTTTTCAAATGTACTAGCTAGATGTACTATGGCACTGCAATTACTTTTCGGAAAACTTAAAACCTATTACACTACTCACTTGAATTGCTTTGATTTCTCTACCTACTTTCCAATATAAGAACGGTTAAAAAATGTGAAGAGAGCCAACATGCCAAGAAAGCTGTGTAAATGAGCATTTTAGGCTATAATCTTGAACATAAACTTAAACACTGAGCAGCATAAAAAAACTGCAATTGAGTTAAACTATCCATGTAAAAGCTCTGTAATTAAAAAGCAATCAAGCGCAAATTCCGAAACATGCGATAGAGAAAATGTGTCTAAGAAAAATGAACAAAAAAAGGAGATATCCACGATGGAATTGTCGAAAAAGAACAAACAAATAAATCGAACTAATTTTTTTGGGTTTCTTTTGTTTTGATGCTTATGAACGCGAGCAAAATGGGTCGTTAGTTTTTGTGTTTTTTAGCGTAGAATTATGGTGCAATATCACAATATTAAAGGAGGATTTGTTGTGATCATAGCAACATCGCTAGTTTAAACGAAGTGTAGTAGGCTTTATTGAAATAGAGAATAAATTAGTCTGCATTTTCTTTTCGTACGAACAAGAAGTTCCAACAGGATTTACGGAAAGAAGGTTAAAAGGAGATAAGGGTTATTTTATATAAATTCTAAATTATGTTTTTAATTTTCTTTACAGATACAACTTGAAACAAACCACGCCCCACGAACCACGATGGCCTCTTCCTCGTCCAGCAGCAGCAGCAGCAGCAGAATGTCGGTGATGGACCGCGACCTCTGTCTGCTGCTGGTGGAGATGTCGTCCGAGAAGGTAACCGTGCGGCAGAAGGCGTTCAACAAGATGAGCACCATCCTGAACAACCGGGAGGACGATTTTCTCGACTACATGGCATCGGATGCGTTCGAGACGCAGTGGTGCGCGGTGCTGGATGCGGCTTACCACGGCATACAGAAGCAGAGCTACGCCATTACGACCCAGGTGCAGAGCAAGAACCACTACGTCGTGGTGCTGCACAAGCTCGTTGAGCTGGCGATGGATCGGGATGCGCCGCAGCTACCGCACAGCCAGCTGATCGGGTGCTTTGTGCGCGCGATCAACGATCAAGCGATGCGGGACAGTTTTGGTGTGTGCTTTCTGCACGTGCTGAACAAGTTCGTGCTGTGCTCCAAGTGGTGCCTAACGCCGGTGAGCTACGAGCACTGGAAAGGTAAGCAGAGGGGTGAAAAGGTTGATTTACTTTATTTAGTATTAAACGGGGATTTTTTTTGCAGAAATTCTTGACTGCTGTTTAGTGATGCTGGATACAGCGCACGTACCAAAGCACTTGGCGGCCAACTGTCTCTCGCTGGCTGTGGTGAAATTTTTAGCCAACTGCTCGATGCAAACACTGCTGGCGGACTATTTGAGCCGGCTGATTGTCCACCTGCGCCAGGCGGTAAACGAGAAGAAAAGTAACGTTTTATGCGATCTGATAAACATAGCTTTGTACATAACAGAAGCGGTAAGTAGCGTTTAGCACCATCTCCGAGGTGGGTTTTTTGCTGTCTCAAAGCTAAACCTAATCACACTTTGATCGCCACGTGCAGATAGCGGTGGATTGTAAGGCGAAGATCATTGCATTCTTGGAGTCGCTCGTTCCATGCACGGTGAAACTTTACAAGGAAGCAAACTTGCGCAAGGAACAGAAAGTGTCACTGTTCCGGTTGATGCATCTGTCGCTGATAATGTTGTACCCGGGAGGAAAATCTCATACCCTTGCCAAACCACTGACCCGAGGCGGTTTGCAGCAGGTCGAGGACGATGAAGCGCGAAGGAAAACGTTGCGCGAATATCATTACATACTGACGAGTGAAATGAAGGCACGGGATCAGAGTTCGTTCTTTGGCTCGAATGAGGCCCCTTTTGCTGATGGTTTCATTGACTTTGCCGCCCGGTTGTGTTATACGGTAAGACTATTTGAGTTTTTTTTCTGCATTTTTAAAGGGAAAATTACTACTTCTTACTCATCCCTTTTTCAAAGGTGTACTGGAACGAGGATAATTGGAAGGAATCTAGCGGCGAAGAAACGGCCGCAAAGCGAAACAAACAGTTTAACAAACTGCAAAGCATCATGGAGATGGTCGGTACTGCTCCAAATCAGCTTAATTTGCGTTGGTACGATCACGCTTCCTCTTTCATGTAGAAAAGATCATTAATAAACATTTTCCTCCAGGTTGTACATCCTTTCTGCGGTTCTAGACAGATATGAGGCAGCACTTACTAGCGACGACTATGCGCAACTGTTGCAACTGTTGTGCAATGTGCAACCGAGCCTACAATCGCCGCACGAGCATGATGCTTTCTACCAGTGCTGTTCCGTGCTGCTCGCGTTCGAACAAAAGTCAACCCATCGATCGTTGAACACAGCGGCGGCCAGCGGTGAATCGATTGGCGAGCTTTGGGCCAAAATGATAGCCGCTGCGTTCCGTGCCTGCACCAACACCGCCGCAAGAACGTGCGCTAAATCCAATCTCCTGCTGCAGCTATTGATTCGCCATCGAAAGTATCCGAACGTCGGCTTTCTAAACAGCACCGTGCTGGAAGCCTTTTACAC
Organism: Anopheles merus; assembly: GCF_017562075.2. Taxonomy (NCBI): domain Eukaryota; kingdom Metazoa; phylum Arthropoda; class Insecta; order Diptera; family Culicidae; genus Anopheles; species Anopheles merus. The sequence continues at coordinate 10,657 of NW_024427617.1, read as the reverse complement.
CTATGCCGTGGAGAAGACGAACCTTAACGTCGGCACGGTGCTGTCCATCCTGGAGACGGTGGGCAACGCCGAGTGTCTCGGCAGTGTCGACGGTGTGCTGACCAAGCTGCTCAACTATCTCTATCCGCAGACGCGCGAAACACAGTCGAAAGCGATACTGCACGCAAAGGAGCGGCTGAGCGCAAAGACGCTGGCACGCATTTCGATCCTTTGCGTGGTGACTACATGTTGCGCAATGGATGAGACAGAGCGGCACACACACGCCGGAGTGCACGATACCTTTTACCGGGAGCGAGACGGGCAGTTGCAAACGCTCGAGCAAAGACTTCGCTACCATAGTTTAGAGGAATTGCTAGCGTTGGAGCAGCACAAAAAGGAAGGGATTGATGCGGAATCACCCCAAGGCAGCGCACGAATCTCTTACAACATAAACGAACCACTGTTTTTGCGCCTGTGTGAGGTAGTAAGCTTCGACAAGCATATCCTGCCCGATGGGAATTATTTTCTAGCCGATGGATTGGCATGCATCTGCGACGATTTGGAGTTGTACCTGGAGATGCTCAACATTTTGCAGCTGCACGCCGCGTACGATGAGCAGCAGTGCACCAGGAGCCCACTGTACAAAAAGGTTCTGCTCAAGTTCGACCTACTAAACGGTGGATTTGAGCGGCTGTTGAAAAACGATGCGGCCTCCACGCTAAATCTCATCAAAACCAGGAACCTTGCCGAGCGATTGTTGGCCATCTTTCGTGTCCCTTACCATCCGTCGGTAAGGAAGCTGCTGCAGCAAACCGAACACACGTTCATTATGCGATGGGCAATCGGGCAGATCAGTCTGAAGGAGGGGAGGATTCGCAGTGCGTGACCGTGTTGCAGCCGGATAAACTGGCCACGGAAGAGCAAATGCAGCGATGTTTCCTCCACGTCGTAGCGGAATATCTGCAGTACGAAGGGCCAAGCCTGAACGAGGCTCACGAGCTGCTGGATCGGTTGGAACTGAATGTGTTCAGCAGTTTGGATTTGTTCTATCTGTTTGATCTGTGTCGAATACTGCTGGCGCAAACTTCCCATGAGGTGGTGGCCGTATGGGTACTGAGAAACCTGGTAGATGTGTGCAAAAACCACTACACCAATCCTGACATTACGGAGCAGATTATCGATCTGTACGGTGGTAAGTTAATTGTAGCTGTGATCAACTGAACTCTCTACTCAAATTGTGTTTAATCCGTTTCAGCTTTAACCGCCTTCGTGAGCCCGTACGAAGACATGATCCGCAACGTAACGATCGTGCTGTACTCGTTCGTAAAACAGTGCGCCAAACACACGTACTCTACCGAGCTGCAGGTGAAGATACTGGCGCAGGTGAAGTATCTGCTCCGCGCTTACCCGCAGCACATCCGTACGCCAACGCACGAGAGCATCTACAACGGATTGGTGCCGTTGCTGAGCAGCCCAAGCTATCGCATCAAGCTGGAAGCGGTCAGGAATATTCTGCACTTCATGCAGCTCGAATGGTCACATCCTGACCTTTCTTCGGTTCCGTGCAGCTTTTACGAGTTTCAGCTGCAACTGTACGATCAAATTCAGTTCGAGGAGCTACTAGCGACCGACGGTGGGATGGACATGAACGATGAGAGAATGAACGTGATTAGCGGCTGCCTTCAGCTGCTGTTGGGCATCTTTCGCATTAGCTTCATGCTGCGTCGGCGCGCGTTGTGCGATTTTGTGCTGCTCGTTCAGTTGGGAAGCGTAAACGATGGTAAGTGTTGTTACAGCAATAGCTGACAATTAAAGTTTAATTATTGTATAATCATATTTTTGTCCTTCTTCTAGACAAAATGGCAAACACCATACGGCTTATGCGCACCTCCAGCGATATCGACTTCTGCCAGCTGCTTCAAGCTAACCTGGACACCGTACTCGAGCTATGGCTAACCAAAGGGAATCGGTTGCTGCATTTCCCGTTCCGTCTAGCGGGAAAGATCGCCACGATCGAAGAGTTTATCCAACTGTTCAAGAAAAACATTTCCTTCGTCATACTCTGCATGCAGCCGGAACGGTTCGAACAGTTCTGCAAATCGATTGGCGTACAGCAGGCAGAAATGGTGAAGGTATGTTTTCGGTTGGAATGAATTTAAAATGATAAATGACCAATTTTCCATTTCATTACCAGAGTATACTGCCGAAATGTGTTTCGTTCCTTCTGCCCAAGTACGCCAAATGTGAAGGGATGGCGCCCAAGTATGATGCAATAGCTAGTCGGATGCACAAAGCACTTGCCCCTATAATAAGCACGGTAGATCTTAAAGATTACGTGTCGGAAATTATCAAACATCTCACCCACCGATTGAACGATCACGTTGAGCTGGGCAAGCTGTTGGACCAGGACCTGCCAAGCTGCTTCGTTGCCGATCTGTCGCTTAGCAAAGCCACTTACTCGACGGCGCTCGAGCACCTGAAACAGTCGGTATGGGGATCGCAATCGTTCAAGTACACGCTGCTGAGCAATTTGTGTTTTAAAAACAGCTCACCAATTGAACGCACCCTAACGGATGTCAAACGCTGGCTTTGGGCGGCTGATGAACCGGAGCAGAAAATGGTACATCTCTTCCAGTACACGGTGTTTCTCGACCATCTGAAAGAGTACATCGGACAGCAGAAGGAACGCGCGTTCAAACCCTATCTCGTGCGAGATGTGGTGTATTTCCTGTGCAACTTGTTGTCCTCCTTTCCCGCCCTACGACTTGCCACGCTCAACAGCTTCGGGCGGTTCCTGGAGCACGTGGTCGCATCTAGCGATGCGTGCGAGCTGCTCTCGGAACATTTGCACTTCATAGTGTCATCATTGCTGGAGGTGGAAAATGTCGATCCGGCATCGGAGATTTCTCAAAAATCGCTAACTCTGCTACGGTTTCTGATCTTACAACACTCTGCCGCGTTTGCGGGTGCGATCGGTAAGCTGAATTATCTACCAAAGGACGAACGATTCGATCAGTTGCGGCTTGCTATATCGCGCCAAAAAACGATCGGTCATGAAAATGTGCTGCCAAGGGAAGAAATCGCGGCGCTGATTGAGTTGCCCAATTTAAGATACGAAGATTTGGCTGCGCTGAAGATTGTGGTAAGCTTTTGCTGTATTTTGAGTGACTTGGAAGTTATATAATTATTAATTTTTTTATTGTAGCTCACCACCAAAAAGAAAGATCTAAAATTATTGTGCGATGAGCTGAGCGAGCAAAGCGCATCGTCGGGCGCTAATGGGGAAAGCGTGCTTCATCGGTTAGTCTACACTTTGCTGGAAGTTGTGCGCAGCTCCCCGTTCGACAAGCGATCGATGGAAGCTCTCCGATGTTTGAGTGAAATAGGACCGATCGATCTGGGAACAATGCTGTTAAAATCCGACGCAGAAATGATTGCTTACGATACGGTACAGCTTTAAAGCCCTGGGCAGTAGCAATATCAATTAAATTTTAAATTTCTATCTCTCTTTAGATCAACAACTCGAAGGAAGCAATCGAACGATGTGCTGCGGTGCTGCTGAGCGAATTGAACGAGCTGATAACGAACAGAAACGTTCCGGTTGCAAACTACGCCTCACTGATTTGCTACAAAATGCTGTACGGAAAAAACATTCCATGCTTTGGCGGGTGAGATTCTAAACAAATTGCATATAGAAATCCATTTTAAATCTTAACTTCGATCATATTCGTATCTCTAACAGCCAAACTACCAACACTGCACCCATTTTTGGGAACTTCTGCGGAAGAGATCAAACTCTTCACTCGTACCACCGGACGCAGTTTGTCGTTGCGGCCAATGCTTGCCAACGAACGGATCGAGTACAGCGCTTTTGTGCAGCAGCTGTCAGCCGCGTTGCTGTCATTTTTGGAAATACGATGATTAAAAAGCTGGCCGAACAGGAAACGACATTCGTCGAGAAGCTTGTCCCTTTGCTGGTACAGATAACGATAAAGCAATTCGAAGAGTCAATCATCGATAGCATGGGCAGCTTTGTAAGTGCTCTTGTTGCACAGTATTAGATGCCACGGATGATAAGGAAACATTTGAATATATCTTCCTTTTTTGCAGATTAATGAGTTTTTCAACGAGTTCGCTGCCATTCAAAATGAGGTTCACAATATTTTCAATGACCCGAAAGCTATTCAACTGATGCTTACCATCGTGGAGTGTGTTCGGATACATAATCAATGGTAAGTGTAATTTACAAATTTTTGTTAATACTTTTCCTAAAAAATAATGTTTGTAATAGCTTTCCACAGTACAAAATTTCCGTTAACTATCTACGAATCGCACAAGCGTCTCAATTCTGTCAGGCACACTTTAAAGCCATCCTGTATGGTGACCTCTGGTACCGGGAGGAAGAGGAGCAAGGCAAGCATGATGCCAAACGACACCCGGAACTGCAAAACATAATGAAATCATGCCATTTGGCGATCGGCGTAAACGATGCAGTTAAATCATTCCTCAACCCAATCCAGGAACGGATGGAATATTACCGTCTAGAGCAGAATTACGCCAGATGCTTGGTTATGCAAGATGCAAGCACACCGTGGTCGCAAGATACCGCCCTGGACAGTGCGGGCACACAGAATGCCATCTTGCAAACACTGAAAGACTCCTCACTGTACGGTTTGGCTAGATCGTTACATGTCGCACCGCAACAGATTGATTACGAGTGTGCCTGGCGGCTGTCCGACTGGAATGTACTATTCGACGCGGACGGCGGTGTTGGTCCCAATGTCCCGAAGAGAGCACCGGCTGCCGGTTCGAGCGCGCTGCTCCTACAGTCGCGATCCTTCGAGCGAGCGCATTACAAAGCGCTCAAGTGTTTGCAGCTGCGCGATGAACTCGCGGTGGAAAGTGCGATCGTGGCAGCGCAGCGTGCCGTTAGCGAACTTTTCAAGCTTACCAGCATCGAATCCACCAAACACATCTACCACGGGCTGTGCCGGTTGCGGATGCTGCAGCAGATCGAAGACTTCGGTGAGGTACACTTCTCCAGACAGATCGACTGCGAGCAGGACCTGCTGAACCGGTGGAGGGAACAGGACGAGCTGCCGCACAGCGAGTTCACGCTGCTGGAAACGATCCTTTCCCAGCGGCTGTCCATCTTCAGCACGGCCGGGATTCGTGCGAAACGTAAATGGGTACCGCCGGCAGTGTACAGCACGCTGCTGCTGCTGATCCACGAATCGCGCCTGCGAGGCTTCGTGGACTGTGCGGTACGGAATGTAGTGCTGATCGGGAAGCAGGAGCTGCCGGCCAACGTGCAGTCGGTGGTGATGCTGGAAAATGCACAGCTCAATTGGGTGGGCCAGCCGGTGCTGGCGAAGGAGTTGGCGTGGGAAGTAATGAACAGCGCCAAGTACACTGATCCGATGGTGAAGGGAGTGGCGTGTCGCCTTTACGGTGAGTTCCTTGCCGAAGGACACTCGCAGGAGATCAAGTCGCTATGCTCGGACTACTTTCAACAAGCGGAAAAATATGTCCAGTTTGTGCTGTCGCGACAGGCGGCGGCGACGGCTGCGGGTGGCGAACAGAAAACCTCGCCCGGAACGTTCCCGCTAACCATCGTTGCTTCGACGTGGATCGTAACTTCACCGTGCAGCACACCGTCGCGAAGTACGCGGATCGTGAATTTGTGCGGGTAGGTTGAGGAGCATTGCAATATTAAATGGGGTAAACTAAATGAAAATTTGCTCCTCCCTTTCCTGCAGCTCACCAAATTCATCCGCTCTCAGGAGTGGGAGGCACGGAAAACGAATCTCGCCCGCATGGAGGTCGAGCTGGTCCGCCTGAGGGAGGAAACGCAACGTGCCACCGATCAGCGGCGCAAGGATCTTGGCCGTTCGCTTCACTTTATGCAGAAAAACTTGCAGCGCGACAAGAAAGCGGCCGAAGAAGGTGGAACAGAATCGCTGGGACTACTTGAATCTGGCACTGTGCTATTATCTGATGTACGCGAAACAGAGCACGATCGTGAGCGACATGGTGATATTTAGGATCATGTCGCTGTGGTTGAACAATCAGGAAAATACGAGCGCAAAGGAGTTGATCGAAGAGTCGCTGCTTACCATTCCTTCGTACAAGTTTATTGCCGTTTTACCGCAGCTTACACCGCGCGTCGGGCTGGACAGTGGGGACGGTGCGCTGGTGCAGAAAGCTTTGATAAGATGCGCCCTGGACCATCCCCATCACACGCTTCCGTTTGTGTTGTGCGCAGCTGCATGCGTATAAAGATCAACCGGATCACGAGTAAGTGCTGGTTAATTATAGTGGAATAACACATTAAGTTAAATTTAAATGCATTTTTAAACATTTCAAGAACTCCCACCAACGATAACCGTTTAATGGGTGTGCGGGAGGTGTACAAAAAGCTGCGCAAAGAACCAACGCTCGAGCAAATGTTGCACCAAACAGAGAGAATGAATCTCGCCCTGATCGAGCTGGCCAACAAAACGCTCTCCAGCAGTCCCTCCTTCCGGGAGTACACCATGACGAAACGTGATCCGCTCGGGCAGCTGGAAAGCTTGGATCTCATCCACTGTCCAACGGTGGAGTTGCCCGTCCTAAAAACCGGCAACTATCGCTCACACATCGTAGGCATCAGGCGGTGGGATGCGAAGGTGATCGGGTGTCGGTGGAATTAATGCGCCGAAAAAGCTTGCCTGCCTTTGCCTGAACGGTACGAAACGGACGCAGCTGCTCAAGGGGAAGGATGATATGCGCCAGGATGCGGTAATGCAGCAGGTGTTCGGTATAATGAACATACTGCTGCGCCACGATAAGGAAACGGCGCACCGGAAGCTGTCCGTGCGCACGTACAAGGTGGTACCGCTGTCGAGGCAAAGCGGCATACTGGAATGGTGCAACAACACGATGCCGATCGGTGCGTGGTTGCTTTCCGGGCATGCCAAGTATCGGCCGCAGGACCTGGAACCGACAGCGGCGCGGAAAAGTTTTCCAATGTATGTACAAGCTGTTGAGAGCGTTTTTTTGTTTGAATATTAACGATGTTGAAAAATGCTCCTCTTTTCTCAGAACGCGGTGGCCGGCATGACGTTGCCGAAGAAGCTGAAAAACTATGAAGAAATCTGTGACAAAATTCGGCCCGTCTTTCGGCACTACTTTCTCGAGCAGTACCTGAAGCCGGGCGTGTGGTTCGAGCGGCAGCAGAACTACATCAAAAGTGTGGCCGCCAGCTCGATGATCGGGTACGTGCTGGGCATCGGCGATCGGCACGTGCAGAACATCCTGATCGACAAGCTAACAGGGGAGGTGATCCATATTGATTTTGGCATAGCGTTCGAGAGGGGGAAAAATCTGCCCACCCCGGAGACCGTCCCGTTCCGCTTGACGCGTGACATTGTGGATGGTATGGGGATAAGCGGTGTTGAGGGTGTTTTCCGCAAGTAAGCACATGTTCATTGGTAAAGTCTGCAGCTATTAAACCAAACACTCTTCCCCATTGCTTTCCAGATCGTGCGAGGAAACGCTGGAAGTGTTGCGGAACAATCAGACGGTGATCCTCGCCATCCTGGAGGTGCTGCTGTACGATCCGCTCTACTCGTGGAACGTGCTGTCAAACAAGAAAGCAAACCGTCGGCAACAGCAAGCCTTCCTTTCGCCATCCGGTGACGCTGATGAGGCCGATGGAGCGGTCGGTGGTCTGCCGATGGATGCGGCTAATATCAATGTGACGGCCGAGCGTACGTTGATGCAGGTGGAAGAGAAGCTGCTTGGCCAGGAGGACAACAAGTACATCTCAGTCGATGGGCAGGTGCAAATGCTAATCTTCAACGCAATGAACAAGCGCAATCTCTGTCAAGTGTTTGCGGGATGGCAACCGTACCTGTGAGCAAGTGAGTGTGTGATAAAGCCGGTGATAGTGTTATCTTTTATTTAATTTCTTTTCGTTTTCTACATACATGTATCACATGCATATGACACGATGAGTTGCAAAATGTTGTTAGAAAATATTGAGAAAAAAAACCACTTCAATCATTCTCAATATTAAACGCACAATTGAGGGAGGTAGTATGGTTTTGTACAAAGTAGCTTTGAGCTGTAACACCTGTATCATCCTTTTGAGCCGTCCTATTGGGCGGAAGATGGATCGTTTCTGTTCGTTTATCGCCAGTGACTTCGATCCCCAGGTGACAACTGTTCTACATTTTTAGCTTAAACTCCTCGTGAACAGCTCGATTTAACCCATTGCCTCATATGAACTCTTGAAAACGGGTGTGTGAGTGAACAACGATGTGTTGAAGCGTTGAAGTTTATGTCAGAACTTCGGTAGAAGCCGGACAAACAAGAAGCTTGCAGTTTCGTCCTTGGTGTTCAACAGCCAAAACACTGAGTAAAAAGAAAAAAACGATCTATCCAGGAGCATCAGAATAGCGGAGAAACGCTGGGAAAATAACAAAACAACGTGAAAGAGTGTTTTATAATAAACTTGTTGTTTAATATGGATTGAAAAGTACGCATGTTTTGTTTTGGGCCGGTAGCTTGTGCACAACGTGATGACAATTCTCAAAATGGCACCAGAAAAAATGCTTCACACTGACGTTTCAACTGTTATAATAAGCTTAAACTCTGCAATATCGCTTGCTCTTTAAGCCAATTTTAAGCCTGCTCTTTAAGCTTCCAGCACTCGAACAAAAACGCTAACAATCTGCTCGAAAATGTCACTTGGGTCGAGGTGCCGTTTACGTAGCTGCTCTTTTCCGATGCCAGAAAGGCTGCTACCTCCGCAATTTCTGCAAACAAATATTTTAAATTTAGTCCAATCTAATTCCCATTGCTCATAGAACACTTATCATACCTTCCGGATTTCCGAAGCGACGCAACGCACATTGCATGATGATCATATCTTTCACCTTCTGCGGCACCGTCCCCGTCATCGGCGTGTGGATGAAACCGGGCACGATCGCATTCACCCGGATGTTGTACCGGCCGAACTCGCGTGCCACCACCTAGGTCATCGCTTCCACCCCGGCCTTGCTCGGGGAATAGTTCGACTGTCCGATGTTGCCGGTGCGGGCAACGATCGACGACACGTTCACCATCGAACCGGCCAGCTCGTGCTCGATCATGGCCCGGCCGAAACGTTGCAGCACCAACCACGTACCCTTCAGGTTCACGTTGATCACCGCATCAAAGTCGGACTCGGGCATCTTCAGCAGGAAGTTATCGCGGGTAATACCTGCCGAATTAACGACCACCGTCGGTGGTCGCTTGTACGGCCAATCACTTCATTCAGCACGGCATCAACACTGTCGCCGGAAGAGACATCCATCTCGTAGGCCGCATTGTCGCCCGCCGTGAGCGATGCGATCGTTCCTGGGCCGCCTGTACGTTACGATTAGACGACGAACTTGTTATTATTGTTTTTAATCGTATGAACTGCGGAAAATGAACTACTTGTTGCTTTGTTTTCGTTTTCGGTTTTGTTCCTTTTTTTGCTTGCTCTCCCTCATAATTGTTTACTCCGCGTTGATCTGCGTGTTTCCCAATCACTGTTCACGCTTCGGAATCGGAATCCACTATCCGGTCGTTTGCCTTCGGTGGAAGGTGGGGCAATTTTGTGAATTGTATACCATTATTGTAGATTTAAAATTAGATTATAGATTAGATTAGATTAGACTAGATAGCATATTATAGCATGTAACTGTACGGAGAGAGAATGAGAAATAAAACCCGCACTTCTCGTTGAGCCTTGCAAGTGAATGGATGGTGTGATTATAACAGTTGGCGACGAGGCGGGCATACATTAAAAAAACGAATCGATAATGGCTACATTTAATATCGAGCCGTTTGTGCACGAGAAGTCAACTTGGCAAAGATGGGTTAAGCGTTGTTTGTTGGTGCTGCTAAGTGTTTTAAAGTGGATCAAGCGGATATGCAGCAGACGCTCCTGCATTACATGGGCAGTGAGACTTACAACGTGCTGTGTGACTTACTCTCGCCGGACGAACCGGAAGCGAAAACGTACGACCAGATCGTCAGCGCGTTAGACGATCATTTCGACCCCAAACCATTGGAAATGGTAGAGCTGTGGAAGTTCCGACAACGCACACAAAAGGAAGCAGAAGCATCACCGAGTTCGTGGCGGCGTTACAACGTGAAGCGAAAAACTGTGCGTTTGGTGATTATTTACAGAAAGGGCTGCGGAACCAGTTTGTGTTCGGTTTACGTGACAAAATGATACGCGCGAGGTTAATAGGCGAAAAAGACTTAACGTTCGAGAAAGCAAAGCAAGTCGCATTCTCGATGGAAACAGTCAACGACGGTGTCGAAATTTTAGCCCAACGGGCTCAGTCAGTAAACTTTATGGATCGATATCCAGCGCAAGAAGAAGCAAGCGGTATTGTTTCCGATGCGGCAGTTCATCGCACTTAGCGAATAAATGCGAATACAAAATGAAAGTGTGTGCGTTATGTAACAAGGTCGGTCATTACAACGCGTGTGTTTCAAAATGGGAGGGGAAGGAGAAAGCACATGGATGAACAATAAGAAACGGTGAGTAGGACAGCAATCTCGTGGGAGCAATGCGAAGATAGTGACAGTCAGGATACAGAAGAGGATCAAATCCAAAAATAGATATTTTCCAAGTAGAAAATGTGAAAGATAGCAA